>NW_027468972.1:0-152475 GCF_051014615.1 Bombus vancouverensis nearcticus
TTTAAGCGCTCGTTGAGCTCCATTTTACATTGCCAAAGTAATGCACTACCGTTTAAGAGTTGAAGCAAGCATAATAGCTCGCAAATCGCGAAGATTTCGTCGATTTTGACGAAAACCAACTGTCATTTCCTTCCCGTTGGAGATATTTCGACGTCCAAGAGCTCGTTGAACTCCATTTATCACTGCAAATGCAATGCACTACCGTTTAAGCGTCGAAACAAGCAAAATAGCTCGCAAATCGCGAAGATTTCGTCGATCTTGACGAAAACTCACTGCCACTTCCTTCCCGTTGGAGATATTTCGACGTTTGAGCGCTCGTTGAACTCCATTTATCACTGCAAATGTAACGCACTAGCGTTTAAGCGTCGAAACAAGCAAAATAGCTCGCAAATCGCGAAGATTTCGTCGATCTTGACGAAAACTCACTGCCACTTCCTTCCCGTTGGAGATATTTCGACGTTTAAGCGCTCGTTGAAGTTCATTTTACACTGCAAATGTAATGCACTACCATTTAAGCGTCGAAACAAGCAAAATAGCTCGCAAATCGCGAAGATTTCGTCGATTTTGACGAAAACTAACTGTCATTTCCTTCCCGTTGGAGATATTCGACGTTTAAGCGCTCATTTCACTCCATTTTACATTGCAAATGTAATGCACTACCGTTTAAGATTCGAAACATGCAAACTAGCTCGCAAATCGCGAAGATTTCGTCGATCTTGGCGAAAATCCACTGCCACTTCCTTCCCGTTGGAGATATTTCGACGTTGAAGCGCTCGTTGAACCCCATTTACACTGCAAATGTAACGCACTACCGTTTCAGCGCCGAAACAGGCAAAATAGCTCGCAAATCGCGAACATTTCGTCAATTTTGACGCAAACTAACTGTCATTTCCTTCCCGTTGGAGATATTCGACGTTTAAGCGCTCATTTCACTCCATTTTACATTGCAAATGTAATGCACTACCGTTAAGAGTCGAAACATGCAAATAGCTCGTAAATCGCGAAGATTTCGTCGATCTTGACGAAAACTAACTGTCACTTCCTTCCGTTGGAGATATTTCGACGTTTAAGCGCTCATTTCACTCCATTTTACATTGCAAATGTAACGCACTAAATTTTAAGCTTCGAAACGAGCAAAATAGCTCGCAAATCGCGAACATTTCGTCGATTTTGACGAAATCTAGCCGTCATTTCCTTCCCGTTGGAGATATTTCGAAGTTTATGCGCTCGTTGAAGTCCATTTCACACTGCAAATGTAATGCACTAATATTTAAGCGTCGAAATAAGCAAAACAGCTGGCAAATCGCGAAGATCTCGTTGATTTTGATGAAATCTAGCCGTGATTTCCTTCCTGTTTGGAGATATTCGACGTTTAAGCGCTCGTTGAAGTCCATTTTACACTACAAATGCAATGCACTACCATTAAGCGTCGAAACAAGCAAAATAACTCGCAAATCGCGAAGATTTCGTCAATTTTGACGCAAACTAACTGTCATTTCTTTCCCGTTGGAGATATTTCGACGTTTAAGCGCTCATTTCACTCCATTTTACATTGCAAATGTAATGCACTACCGTTTAAGAGTCGAAACATGCAAAATAGCTCGTAAATCGCGAAGATTTCGTCGATCTTGACGAAAACTAACTGTCACTTCTTCCCGTTGGAGATATTTCGACGTTTAAGCGCTCATTCACTCCATTTTACATTGCAATGTAACGCACTAAATTTTAAGCTTCGAAACGAGCAAAATAGCTCGCAAATCGCGAACATTTCGTCGATTTTGACGAAATCTAGCCGTCATTTCCTTCCCGTTGGAAATATTTCGTCGTTGAGCGCTCGTTGAAGACCATTTTACACTGCAAATGCAACGCACTACCATTTAAGCGTCGAAACAAGCAAAATAACTCGCAAATCGCGAAGATTTCGCCAATTTTGACGAAAAGTAACTGTCATTTCCTTCCCGTTGGAGATATTTCAACGTTTAAGCGCTCGTTGAAGACCATTTTACACTGCAAATGCAACGCACTGGCGTTTAAGCGTCGAAACAAGCAAAATAGCTCGCAAATCGCGAAGATTTCGTCGATCTTGACGAAAACTCACTGCCACTTCCTTCCCGTTGGAGATATTTCGACGTTCACGCGCTCGTTGAACTCCATTTTACACTGCAAATGTAACGCACTACCGTTCAAGCGCCGAAACAGGCAAAATAGCTCGCAAATCGCGAACATTTCGTCGATTTTGAAGAAATCTAGCCGTCATTTCCTTCCCGTTGGAGATATTTCGACGTTTATGCGCTCGTTGAAGTCCATTTTACACTGCAAATGTAATGCACTACCATTTAAGCGTCGAAACAAGCAAAATAGCTCGCAAATCGCGAAGATTTCGTCGATTTTGACGAAAACTAACTGTCATTACCTTCCCGTTGGAGATATTTCGACGTTTAAGCGCTCATTTCACTCCATTTTACATTGCAAATGTAATGCAATACCGTTTAAGAGTCGAAACATGCAAACTAGCTCGCAAATCGCGAAGATTTCGTCGATCTTGGCGAAAACTCACTGCCACTTCCTTCCCGTTGGAGATATTTCGACGTCCAAGAGCTCGTTGAACTCCATTTAATCACTGCAAATGTAATGCACTACCATTTAAGCGTCGAAACAAGCAAAATAGCTCGCAAATCGCGAAGATTCGTCGATCTTGACGAAAACTCACTGCCACTTCCTTCCCGTTGGAGATATTTCAACGTTTAAGCGCTCGTTGAGCTCCATTTTACATTGCCAAAAGTAATGCACTACCGTTTAAGAGTTGAAGCAAGCATAATAGCTCGCAAATCGCGAGATTTCGTCGATTTTGACGAAAACCAACTGTCATTTCCTTCCGTTGGAGATATTTCGACGTCCAAGAGCTCGTTGAACTCCATTTATCACTGCAAATGCAATGCACTACCGTTTAAGCGTCGAAACAAGCAAAATAGCTCGCAAATCGCGAAGATTTCGTCGATCTTGACGAAACTCACTGCCACTTCCTTCCCGTTGGAGATATTTCGACGTTTGAGCGCTCGTTGAACTCCATTTATCACTGCAAATGTAACGCACTAGCGTTTAAGCGTCGAAACAAGCAAAATAGCTCGCAAATCGCGAAGATTTCGTCGATCTTGACGAAAACTCACTGCCACTTCCTTCCCGTTGGAGATTATTTCGACGTTTAAGCGCTCGTTGAACACCATTTTACACTGCAATGTAACGCACTACCGTTTATGCGCCGAAACACGCAAAATTGCTCGCAATCGCGAACATTTCGTCGATTTTGACGAAATCTAGCGTCATTCCTTCCCGTTGGAGATATTTCGAAGTTTATGCGCTCGTTGAAGTCCATTTCACACTGCAAATGTAATGCACTAATATTTAAGCGTCGAAATAAGCAAACAGCTGGCAAATCGCGAAGATCTTCGTTGATTTTGATGAAATCTAGCCGTGATTTCCTTCCTGTTGGAGATATTTCGACGTTTAAGCGCTCGTTGAGTCCATTTTACACTACAAATGCAATGCACTACCATTAAGCGTCGAAACAAGCAAAATAGCTCGCAAATCGCGAAGATTTCGTCGATTTTGACGAAAACTAACTGTCATTTCCTTCCCGTTGGAGATATTTCGACGTTTAAGCGCTCATTTCACTCCATTTTACATTGCAAATGTAATGCACTACCGTTTAAGAGTCGAAACATGCAAACTAGCTCGCAAATCGCGAAGATTTCGTCGATCTTGGCGAAAACTCACTGCCACTTCCTTCCCGTTGGAGATATTTCGACGATGAAGCGCTCGTTGACCCCCATTTTACACTGCAAATGTAACGCACTACCGTTTAAGCGCCGAAACAGGCAAAATAGCTCGCAAAATCGCGAGCATTTCGTCGATTTTGAAGAAATCTAGCCGTCATTTCCTTCCCGTTGGAGATATTCGACGTTTATGCGCTCGTTGAAGTCCATTTCACACTGCAAATGTAATGCACTAACATTTAAGCGTCGAAATAAGCAAAACAGCTGGCAAATCGCGAAGATCTCGTTGATTTTGATGAAATCTAGCCGTGATTTCCTTCCTGTTAGAGATATTTCGACGTTTAAGCGCTCGTTGAAGTCCATTTTACACTACAAATGCAATGCACTACCTTTAAGCGCCGAAACAAGCAAATAACACGCAAATCGCGAAGATTTCGTCAATTTTGACGAAAACTAACTGTCATTTCCTTCCGTTGGAGATATTTCGACGTTTAAGCGCTCATTTCACTCCATTTTACATTGCAATGTAATGCACTACCGTTTAAGAGTCGAAACATGCAAAATAGCTCGTAAATCGCGAAGATTTCGTCGATCTGACGAAAACTAACTGTCACTTCCTTCCCGTTGGAGATATTTCGACGTTTAAGCGCTCATTTCACTCCATTTTACATTGCAAATGTAATGCACTACCATTTAAGGCGTCGAAACAAGCAAAATAGCTCGCAAATCGCGAAGATTTCGTCGATCTTGACGAAAACTCACTGCCACTTCCTTCCCGTTGGAGATATTTCAACGTTTAAGCGCTCGTTGAGCTCCATTTTACATTGCCAAAGTAATGCACTACCGTTTAAGAGTTGAAGCAAGCATAATAGCTCGCAAATCGCGAAGATTTCGTCGATTTTGACGAAAACCAACTGTCATTCCTTCCCGTTGGAGATATTTCGACGTCCAAGAGCTCGTTGAACTCCATTTATCACTGCAAATGCAATGCACTACCGTTTAAGCGTCGAAACAAGCAAAATAGCTCGCAAATCGCGAAGATTTTCGTCGATCTTGACGAAAACTCACTGCCACTTCCTTCCCGTTGGAGATATTTCGACGTTTGAGCGCTCGTTGAACTCCATTTATCACTGCAAATGTAACGCACTAGCGTTTAAGCGTCGAAACAAGCAAAATAGCTCGCAAATCGCGAAGATTTCGTCGATCTTGACGAAAACTCACTGCCACTTCCTTCCCGTTGGAGATATTTCGACGTTTAAGCGCTCGTTGAACACCATTTTACACTGCAAATGTAACGCACTACCGTTTATGCGCCGAAACACGCAAAATTGCTCGCAAATCGCGAACATTTCGTCGATTTTGACGAAATCTAGCCGTCATTTCCTTCCCGTTGGAGATATTTCGACGTTTATGCGCTCGTTGAAGTTCATTTTACACTGCAAATGTAATGCACTACCATTTAAGCGTCGAAACAAGCAAAATAGCTCGCAAATCGCGAAGATTTCGTCGATTTTGACGAAAACTAACTGTCATTTCCTTCCCGTTGGAGATATTTCGACGTTTAAGCGCTCATTTCACTCCATTTTACATTGCAAATGTAATGCACTACCGTTTAAGATTCGAAACATGCAAACTAGCTCGCAAATCGCGAAGATTTCGTCGATCTTGGCGAAAACTCACTGCCACTTCCTTCCCGTTGGAGATATTTCGACGTTGAAGCGCTCGTTGAACCCCATTTTACACTGCAAATGTAACGCACTACCGTTTCAGCGCCGAAACAGGCAAAATAGCTCGCAAATCGCGAACATTTCGTCAATTTTGACGCAAACTAACTGTCATTTCCTTCCCGTTGGAGATATTTCGACGTTTAAGCGCTCATTTCACTCCATTTTACATTGCAAATGTAATGCACTACCGTTTAAGAGTCGAAACATGCAAAATAGCTCGTAAATCGCGAAGATTTCGTCGATCTTGACGAAAACTAACTGTCACTTCCTTCCCGTTGGAGATATTTCGACGTTTAAGCGCTCATTTCACTCCATTTTACATTGCAAATGTAACGCACTAAATTTTAAGCTTCGAAACGGGCAAAATAGCTCGCAAATCGCGAACATTTCGTCGATTTTGACGAAATCTAGCCGTCATTTCCTTCCCGTTGGAGATATTTCGAAGTTTATGCGCTCGTTGAAGTCCATTTCACACTGCAAATGTAATGCACTAATATTTAAGCGTCGAAATAAGCAAAACAGCTGGCAAATCGCGAAGATCTCGTTGATTTTGATGAAATCTAGCCGTGATTTCCTTCCTGTTGGAGATATTTCGACGTTTAAGCGCTCGTTGAAGTCCATTTTACACTACAAATGCAATGCACTACCATTTAAGCGTCGAAACAAGCAAAATAACTCGCAAATCGCGAAGATTTCGTCAATTTTGACGCAAACTAACTGTCATTTCCTTCCCGTTGGAGATATTTCGACGTTTAAGCGCTCATTGCACTCCATTTTACATTGCAAATGTAATGCACTACCGTTTAAGAGTCGAAACATGCAAAATAGCTCGCAAATCGCGAAGATTTCGTCGATCTTGACGAAAACTAACTGTCACTTCCTTCCCGTTGGAGATATTTCGACGTTTAAGCGCTCATTTCACTCCATTTTACATTGCAAATGTAACGCACTAAATTTTAAGCTTCGAAACGAGCAAAATAGCTCGCAAATCGCGAACATTTCGTCGATTTTGACGAAATCTAGCCGTCATTTCCTTCCCGTTGGAAATATTTCGTCGTTTGAGCGCTCGTAGAAGACCATTTTACACTGCAAATGCAACGCACTACCATTTAAGCGTCGAAACAAGCAAAATAACTCGCAAATCGCGAAGATTTCGCCAATTTTGACGAAAAGTAACTGTCATTTCCTTCCCGTTGGAGATACTTCAACGTTTAAGCGCTCGTTGAAGACCATTTTACACTGCAAATGCAACGCACTGGCGTTTAAGCGTCGAAACAAGCAAAATAGCTCGCAAATCGCGAAGATTTCGTCGATCTTGACGAAAACTCACTGCCACTTCCTTCCCGTTGGAGATATTTCAACGTTCAAGTGCTCGTTGAACTCCATTTTACACTGCAAATGTAACGCACTACCGTTTAAGCGCCGAAACAGGCAAAATAGCTCGCAAATCGCGAACATTTCGTCGATTTTGAAGAAATCTAGCCGTCATTTCCTTCCCGTTGGAGATATTTCGACGTTTATGCGCTCGTTGAAGTCCATTTTACACTGCAAATGTAATGCACTACCATTTAAGCGTCGAAACAAGCAAAATAGCTCGCAAATCGCGAAGATTTCGTCGATTTTGACGAAAACTAACTGTCATTTCCTTCCCGTTGGAGATATTTCGACGTTTAAGCGCTCATTTCACTCCATTTTACATTGCAAATGTAATGCACTACCGTTTAAGAGTCGAAACATGCAAACTAGCTCGCAAATCGCGAAGATTTCGTCGATCTTGGCGAAAACTCACTGCCACTTCCTTCCCGTTGGAGATATTTCGACGTTGAAGCGCTCGTTGAACCCCATTTTACACTGCAAATGTAACGCACTACCGTTTAAGCGCCGAAACAGGCAAAATAGCTCGCAAATCGCGAAGATTTCGTCGATCTTGACGAAAACTCACTGCCACTTCCTTCCCGTTGGAGATATTTCGACGTTCAAGCGCTCGTTGAACTCCATTTTACACTGCAAATGTAACGCACTACCGTTTAAGCGCCGAAACAGGCAAAGTAGCTCGCAAATCGCGAACATTTCGTCGATTTTGAAGAAATCTAGCCGTCATTTCCTTCCCGTTGGAGATATTTCGACGTTTATGCGCTCGTTGAAGTCCATTTTACACTGCAAATGTAATGCACTACCATTTAAGCGTCGAAACAAGCAAAATAGCTCGCAAATCGCGAAGATTTCGTCGATCTTGACGAAAACTCACTGCCACTTCCTTCCCGTTGGAGATATTTCGACGTTTGAGCGCTCGTTGAACTCCATTTATCACTGCAAATGTAACGCACTAGCGTTTAAGCGTCGAAACAAGCAAAATAGCTCGCAAATCGCGAAGATTTCGTCGATCTTGACGAAAACTCACTGCCACTTCCTTCCCGTTGGAGATATTTCGACGTTTAAGCGCTCGTTGAACACCATTTTACACTGCAAATGTAACGCACTACCGTTTATGCGCCGAAACACGCAAAATTGCTCGCAAATCGCGAACATTTCGTCGATTTTGACGAAATCTAGCCGTCATTTCCTTCCCGTTGGAGATATTTCGACGTTTATGCGCTCGTTGAAGTTCACTTTACACTGCAAATGTAATGCACTACCATTTAAGCGTCGAAACAAGCAAAATAGCTCGCAAATCGCGAAGATTTCGTCGATTTTGACGAAAACTAACTGTCATTTCCTTCCCGTTGGAGATATTTCGACGTTTAAGCGCTCATTTCACTCCATTTTACATTGCAAATGTAATGCACTACCGTTTAAGATTCGAAACATGCAAACTAGCTCGCAAATCGCGAAGATTTCGTCGATCTTGGCGAAAACTCACTGCCACTTCCTTCCCGTTGGAGATATTTCGACGTTGAAGCGCTCGTTGAACCCCATTTTACACTGCAAATGTAACGCACTACCGTTTCAGCGCCGAAACAGGCAAAATAGCTCGCAAATCGCGAACATTTCGTCAATTTTGACGCAAACTAACTGTCATTTCCTTCCCGTTGGAGATATTTCGACGTTTAAGCGCTCATTTCACTCCATTTTACATTGCAAATGTAATGCACTACCGTTTAAGAGTCGAAACATGCAAAATAGCTCGTAAATCGCGAAGATTTCGTCGATCTTGACGAAAACTAACTGTCACTTCCTTCCCCTTGGAGATATTTCGACGTTTAAGCGCTCATTTCACTCCATTTTACATTGCAAATGTAACGCACTAAATTTTAAGCTTCGAAACGAGCAAAATAGCTCGCAAATCGCGAACATTTCGTCGATTTTGACGAAATCTAGCCGTCATTTCCTTCCCGTTGGAGATATTTCGAAGTTTATGCGCTCGTTGAAGTCCATTTCACACTGCAAATGTAATGCACTAATATTTAAGCGTCGAAATAAGCAAAACAGCTGGCAAATCGCGAAGATCTCGTTGATTTTGATGAAATCTAGCCGTGATTTCCTTCCTGTTGGAGATATTTCGACGTTTAAGCGCTCGTTGAAGTCCATTTTACACTACAAATGCAATGCACTACCATTTAAGCGTCGAAACAAGCAAAATAACTCGCAAATCGCGAAGATTTCGTCAATTTTGACGCAAACTAACTGTCATTTCCTTCCCGTTGGAGATATTTCGACGTTTAAGCGCTCATTGCACTCCATTTTACATTGCAAATGTAATGCACTACCGTTTAAGAGTCGAAACATGCAAAATAGCTCGCAAATCGCGAAGATTTCGTCGATCTTGACGAAAACTAACTGTCACTTCCTTCCCGTTGGAGATATTTCGACGTTTAAGCGCTCATTTCACTCCATTTTACATTGCAAATGTAACGCACTAAATTTTAAGCTTCGAAACGAGCAAAATAGCTCGCAAATCGCGAACATTTCGTCGATTTTGACGAAATCTAGCCGTCATTTCCTTCCCGTTGGAAATATTTCGTCGTTTGAGCGCTCGTTGAAGACCATTTTACACTGCAAATGCAACGCACTACCATTTAAGCGTCGAAACAAGCAAAATAACTCGCAAATCGCGAAGATTTCGCCAATTTTGACGAAAAGTAACTGTCATTTCCTTCCCGTTGGAGATACTTCAACGTTTAAGCGCTCGTTGAAGACCATTTTACACTGCAAATGCAACGCACTGGCGTTTAAGCGTCGAAACAAGCAAAATAGCTCGCAAATCGCGAAGATTTCGTCGATCTTGACGAAAACTCACTGCCACTTCCTTCCCGTTGGAGATATTTCGACGTTCAAGCGCTCGTTGAACTCCATTTTACACTGCAAATGTAACGCACTACCGTTTAAGCGCCGAAACAGGCAAAATAGCTCGCAAATCGCGAACATTTCGTCGATTTTGAAGAAATCTAGCCGTCATTTCCTTCCCGTTGGAGATATTTCGACGTTTATGCGCTCGTTGAAGTCCATTTTACACTGCAAATGTAATGCACTACCATTTAAGCGTCGAAACAAGCAAAATAGCTCGCAAATCGCGAAGATTTCGTCGATTTTGTCGAAAACTAACTGTCATTTCCTTCCCGTTGGAGATATTTCGACGTTTAAGCGCTCATTTCACTCCATTTTACATTGCAAATGTAATGCACTACCGTTTAAGAGTCGAAACATGCAAACTAGCTCGCAAATCGCGAAGATTTCGTCGATCTTGGCGAAAACTCACTGCCACTTCCTTCCCGTTGGAGATATTTCGACGTTGAAGCGCTCGTTGAACCCCATTTTACACTGCAAATGTAACGCACTACCGTTTAAGCGCCGAAACAGGCAAAATAGCTCGCAAATCGCGAAGATTTCGTCGATCTTGACGAAAACTCACTGCCACTTCCTTCCCGTTGGAGATATTTCGACGTTCAAGCGCTCGTTGAACTCCATTTTACACTGCAAATGTAACGCACTACCGTTTAAGCGCCGAAACAGGCAAAATAGCTCGCAAATCGCGAACATTTCGTCGATTTTGAAGAAATCTAGCCGTCATTTCCTTCCCGTTGGAGATATTTCGACGTTTATGCGCTCGTTGAAGTCCATTTTACACTGCAAATGTAATGCACTACCATTTAAGCGTCGAAACAAGCAAAATAGCTCGCAAATCGCGAAGATTTCGTCGATTTTGACGAAAACTAACTGTCATTTCCTTCCCGTTGGAGATATTTCGACGTTTAAGCGCTCATTTCACTCCATTTTACATTGCAAATGTAATGCACTACCGTTTAAGAGTCGAAACATGCAAACAAGCTCGCAAATCGCGAAGATTTCGTCGATCTTGGCGAAAACTCACTGCCACTTCCTTCCCGTTGGAGATATTTCGACGTTGAAGCGCTCGTTGAACCCCATTTTACACTGCAAATGTAACGCACTACCGTTTAAGCGCCGAAACAGGCAAAATAGCTCGCAAAATCGCGAGCATTTCGTCGATTTTGAAGAAATCTAGCCGTCATTTCCTTCCCGTTGGAGATATTTCGACGTTTATGCGCTCGTTGAAGTCCATTTCACACTGCAAATGTAATGCACTAACATTTAAGCGTCGAAATAAGCAAAACAGCTGGCAAATCGCGAAGATCTCGTTGATTTTGATGAAATCTAGCCGTGATTTCCTTCCTGTTAGAGATATTTCGACGTTTAAGCGCTCGTTGAAGTCCATTTTACACTACAAATGCAATGCACTACCATTTAAGCGCCGAAACAAGCAAAATAACACGCAAATCGCGAAGATTTCGTCAATTTTGACGAAAACTAACTGTCATTTCCTTCCCGTTGGAGATATTTCGACGTTTAAGCGCTCATTTCACTCCATTTTACATTGCAAATGTAATGCACTACCGTTTAAGAGTCGAAACATGCAAAATAGCTCGTAAATCGCGAAGATTTCGTCGATCTTGACGAAAACTAACTGTCACTTCCTTCCCGTTGGAGATATTTCGACGTTTAAGCGCTCATTTCACTCCATTTTACATTGCAAATGTAACGCACTACCTTTTAAGCTTCGAAACAAGCAAAATAGCTCGCAAATCGCGAACATTTCGTCGATTTTGACGAAATCTAGCCGTCATTTCCTTCCCGTTGGAAATATTTCGTCGTTTGAGCGCTCGTTGAAGACCATTTTACACTGCAAATGCAACGCACTACCATTTAAGCGTCGAAACAAGCAAAATAACTCGCAAATCGCGAAGATTTCGTCAATTTTGACGAAAAGTAACTGTCATTTCCTTCCCGTTGGAGATATTTCAACGTTTAAGCGCTCGTTGAAGACCATTTTACACAGCAAATGCAACGCACTAGCGTTTAAGCGTCGAAACAAGCAAAATAGCTCGCAAATCGCGAAGATTTCGTCGATCTTGACGAAAACTCTCTGCCACTTCCTTCCCGTTGGAGATATTTCGACGTTCAAGCGCTCGTTGAACTCCATTTTACACTGCAAATGTAACGCACTACCGTTTAAGCGCCGAAACAGGCAAAATAGCTCGCAAATCGCCAACATTTCGTCGATTTTGAAGAAATCTAGCCGTCATTTCCTTCCCGTTGGAGATATTTCGACGTTTATGCGCTCGTTGAAGTCCATTTCACACTGCAAATGTAATGCACTACCTTTTAAGCTTCGAAACAAGCAAAATAGCTCACAAATAGCGAAGATTTCGTCGATCTTGACGAAAACTAACTGTCACTTCCTTCCCGTTGGAGATATTTCGACGTTTAAGCGCTCATTTCACTCCATTTTACATTGCAAATGTAACGCACTACCTTTTAAGCTTCGAAACAAGCAAAATAGCTCGCAAATCGCGAACATTTCGTCGATTTTGACGAAATCTAGCCGTCATTTCCTTGCCGTTGGAAATATTTCGTCGTTTGAGCGCTCGTTGAAGACCATTTTACACTGCAAATGCAACGCACTACCATTTAAGCGTCGAAACAAGCAAAATAACTCGCAAATCGCTAAGATTTCGTCGATTTTGGCGAAATCTAGCCGTCATTTCCTTCCCGTTGGAGATATTTCGACGTTTATGCGCTCGTTGAAGTCCATTTTACACTGCAAATGTAATGCACTACCATTTAAGCGTCGAAACAAGCAAAATAGCTCGCAAATCGCGAAGATTTCGTCGATTTTGACGAAAACTAACTGTCATTTCCCTCCCGTTGGAGATATTTCGACGTTTAAGCGCTCATTTCACTCCATTTTACATTGCAAATGTAATGCACTACCGTTTAAGAGTCGAAACATGCAAACTAGCTCGCAAATCGCGAAGATTTCGTCGATCTTGGCGAAAACTCACTGCCACTTCCTTCCCGTTGGAGATATTTCGACGTTGAAGCGCTCGTTGAACCCCATTTTACACTGCAAATGTAGCGCACTACCGTTTAAGCGCCGAAACAGGCAAAATAGCTCGCAAATCGCGAACATTTCGTCGATTGTGAAGAAATCTAGCCGTCATTTCTTTCCCGTTGGAGATATTTCGACGTTTATGCGCTCGTTGAAGTCCATTTCACACTGCAAATGTAATGCACTGATATTTAAGCGTCGAAATAAGCAAAACAGCTGGCAAATCGCGAAGATCTCGTTGATTTTGATGAAATCTAGCCGTGATTTCCTTCCTGTTCGAGATATTTCGACGTTTAAGCGCTCGTTGAAGTCCATTTTACACTACAAATGCAATGCACTACCATTTAAGCGTCGAAACAAGCAAAATAACTCGCAAGTCGCGAAGATTTCGTCAATTTTGACGAAAACTAACTGTCATTTCATTCCCGTTGGAGATATTTCGACGTTTAAGCGCTCATTTCACTCCATTTTACATTGCAAATGTAATGCACTACCGTTTAAGAGTCGAAACATGCAAAATAGCTCGTAAATCG
The DNA here is from genome assembly GCF_051014615.1 of Bombus vancouverensis nearcticus. Taxonomy (NCBI): domain Eukaryota; kingdom Metazoa; phylum Arthropoda; class Insecta; order Hymenoptera; family Apidae; genus Bombus; species Bombus vancouverensis. Next base: position 13,379 of record NW_027468972.1, read on the forward strand.
CGAAGATTTCGTCGATCTTGACGAAAACTAACTCTCACTTCCTTCCCGTTGGAGATATTTCGACGTTTAAGCGCTCATTTCACTCCATTTTACATTGCAAATGTAACGCACTACCTTTTAAGCTTCGAAACAAGCAAAATAGCTCGCAAATCGCGAACATTTCGTCGATTTTGACGAAATCTAGCCGTCATTTCCTTCCCGTTGGAAATATTTCGTCGTTTGAGCGCTCGTTGAAGACCATTTTACACTGCAAATGCAACGCACTACCATTTAAGCGTCGAAACAAGCAAAATAACTCGCAAATCGCGAAGATTTCGTCAATTTTGACGAAAAGTAACTGTCATTTCCTTCCCGTTGGAGATATTTCAACGTTTAAGCGCTCGTTCAAGACCATTTTACACTGCAAATGCAACGCACTAGCGTTTAAGCGTCGAAACAAGCAAAATAGCTCGCAAATCGCGAAGATTTCGTCGATCTTGACGAAAACTCACTGCCACTTCCTTCCCGTTGGAGATATTTCAACGTTTAAGCGCTCGTTGAGCTCCATTTTACATTGCCAAAGTAATGCACTACCGTTTAAGAGTTGAAGCAAGCAAAATAGCTCGCAAATGGCGAACATTTCGTCGATTTTGACGAAATCTAGCCGTCATTTCCTTCCCGTTGGAAATATTTCGTCGTTTGAGCGCTCGTTGAAGACCATTTTACACTGCAAATGCAACGCACTACCATTTAAGCGTCGAAACAAGCAAAATAACTCGCAAATCGCGAAGATTTCGTCAATTTTGACGAAAAGTAACTGTCATTTCCTTCCCGTTGGAGATATTTCAACGTTTAAGCGCTCGTTGAAGACCATTTTACACTGCAAATGCAACGCACTAGCGTTTAAGCGTCGAAACAAGCAAAATAGCTCGCAAATCGCGAAGATTTCGTCGATCTTGACGAAAACTCACTGCCACTTCCTTCCCGTTGGAGATATTTCGACGTTCAAGCGCTCGTTGAACTCCATTTTACACTGCAAATGTAACGCACTACCGTTTAAGCGCCGAAACAGGCAAAATAGCTCGCAAATCTCCAACATTTCGTCGATTTTGAAGAAATCTAGCCGTCATTTCCTTCCCGTTGGAGATATTTCGACGTTTAAGCGCTCGTTGAAGTCCATTTTACACTACAAATGCAATGCACTACCATTTAAGCGCCGAAACAAGCAAAATAACTCGCAAATCGCGAAGATTTCGTCAATTTTGACGAAAACTAACTGTCATTTCCTTCCCGTTGGAGATATTTCGACGTTTAAGCGCTCATTTCACTCCATTTTACATTGCAAATGTAATGCACTACCGTTTAAGAGTCGAAACATGCAAAATAGCTCGTAAATCGCGAAGATTTCGTCGATCTTGACGAAAACTAACTGTCACTTCCTTCCCGTTGGAGATATTTCGACGTTTAAGCGCTCATTTCACTCCATTTTACATTGCAAATGTAACGCACTACCTTTTAAGCTTCGAAACAAGCAAAATAGCTCGCAAATCGCGAACATTTCGTCGATTTTGACGAAATCTAGCCGTCATTTCCTTCCCGTTGGAAATATTTCGACGTTCAAGCGCTCGTTGAACTCCATTTTACACTGCAAATGTAACGCACTACCGTTTAAGCGCCGAAACAGGCAAAATAGCTCGCAAATCGCCAACATTTCGTCGATTTTGAAGAAATCTAGCCGTCATTTCCTTCCCGTTGGAGATATTTCGACGTTTAAGCGCTCGTTGAAGTCCATTTTACACTACAAATGCAATGCACTACCATTTAAGCGCCGAAACAAGCAAAATAACTCGCAAATCGCGAAGATTTCGTCAATTTTGACGAAAACTAACTGTCATTTCCTTCCCGTTGGAGATATTTCGACGTTTAAGCGCTCATTTCACTCCATTTTACATTGCAAATGTAATGCACTACCGTTTAAGAGTCGAAACATGCAAAATAGCTCGTAAATCGCGAAGATTTCGTCGATCTTGACGAAAACTAACTGTCACTTCCTTCCCGTTGGAGATATTTCGACGTTTAAGCGCTCATTTCACTCCATTTTACATTGCAAATGTAACGCACTACCTTTTAAGCTTCGAAACAAGCAAAATAGCTCGCAAATCGCGAACATTTCGTCGATTTTGACGAAATCTAGCCGTCATTTCCTTCCCGTAGGAAATATTTCGTCGTTTGAGCGCTCGTTGAAGACCATTTTACACTGCAAATGCAACGCACTACCATTTAAGCGTCGAAACAAGCAAAATAACTCGCAAATCGCGAAGATTTCGTCAATTTTGACGAAAACTAACTGTCATTTCATTCCCGTTGGAGATATTTCGACGTTTAAGCGCTCATTTCACTCCATTTTACATTGCAAATGTAATGCACTACCGTTTAAGAGTCGAAACATGCAAAATAGCTCGTAAATCGCGAAGATTTCGTCGATCTTGACGAAAACTAACTGTCACTTCCTTCCCGTTGGAGATATTTCGACGTTTAAGCGCTCATTTCACTCCATTTTACATTGCAAATGTAACGCACTACCTTTTAAGCTTCGAAACAAGCAAAATAGCTCGCAAATCGCGAACATTTCGTCGATTTTGACGAAATCTAGCCGTCATTTCCTTCCCGTTGGAAATATTTCGTCGTTTGAGCGCTCGTTGAAGACCATTTAACACTGCAAATGCAACGCACTACCATTTAAGCGTCGAAACAAGCAAAATAACTCGCAAATCGCGAAGATTTCGTCAATTTTGACGAAAAGTAACTGTCATTTCCTTCCCGTTGGAGATATTTCAACGTTTAAGCGCTCGTTCAAGACCATTTTACACTGCAAATGCAACGCACTAGCGTTTAAGCGTCGAAACAAGCAAAATAGCTCGCAAATCGCGAAGATTTCGTCGATCTTGACGAAAACTCACTGCCACTTCCTTCCCGTTGGAGATATTTCAACGTTTAAGCGCTCGTTGAGCTCCATTTTACATTGCCAAAGTAATGCACTACCGTTTAAGAGTTGAAGCAAGCATAATAGCTCGCAAATCGCGAAGATTTCGTCGATTTTGACGAAAACCAACTGTCATTTCCTTCCCGTTGGAGATATTTCGACGTCCAAGAGCTCGTTGAACCCCATTTTACACTGCAAATGTAACGCACTACCGTTTAAGCGGCGAAACAGGCAAAATAGCTCGCAAAATCGCGAACATTTCGTCGATTTTGAAGAAATCTAGCCGTCATTTCCTTCCCGTTGGAGATATTTCGACGTTTATGCGCTCGTTGAAGTCCATTTCACACTGCAAATGTAATGCACTAACATTTAAGCGTCGAAATAAGCAAAACAGCTGGCAAATCGCGAAGATCTCGTTGATTTTGATGAAATCTAGCCGTGATTTCCTTCCTGTTGGAGATATTTCGACGTTTAAGCGCTCGTTGAAGTCCATTTTACACTACAAATGCAATGCACTACCATTTAAGCGCCGAAACAAGCAAAATAACTCGCAAATCGCGAAGATTTCGTCAATTTTGACGAAAACTAACTGTCATTTCCTTCCCGTTGGAGATATTTCGACGTTTAAGCGCTCATTTCACTCCATTTTACATTGCAAATGTAATGCACTACCGTTTAAGAGTCGAAACATGCAAAATAGCTCGTAAATCGCGAAGATTTCGTCGATCTTGACGAAAACTAACTGTCACTTCCTTCCCGTTGGAGATATTTCGACGTTTAAGCGCTCATTTCACTCCATTTTACATTGCAAATGTAACGCACTACCTTTTAAGCTTCGAAACAAGCAAAATAGCTCGCAAATCGCGAACATTTCGTCGATTTTGACGAAATCTAGCCGTCATTTCCTTCCCGTTGGAAATATTTCGTCGTTTGAGCGCTCGTTGAAGACCATTTTACACTGCAAATGCAACGCACTACCATTTAAGCGTCGAAACAAGCAAAATAACTCGCAAATCGCGAAGATTTCGTCAATTTTGACGAAAAGTAACTGTCATTTCCTTCCCGTTGGAGATATTTCAACGTTTAAGCGCTCGTTGAAGACCATTTTACACTGCAAATGCAACGCACTAGCGTTTAAGCGTCGAAACAAGCAAAATAGCTCGCAAATCGCGAAGATTTCGTCGATCTTGACGAAAACTCACTGCCACTTCCTTCCCGTTGGAGATATTTCGACGTTCAAGCGCTCGTTGAACTCCATTTTACACTGCAAATGTAACGCACTACCGTTTAAGCGCCGAAACAGGCAAAATAGCTCGCAAATCGCCAACATTTCGTCGATTTTGAAGAAATCTAGCCGTCATTTCCTTCCCGTTGGAGATATTTCGACGTTTAAGCGCTCGTGGAAGTCCATTTTACACTACAAATGCAATGCACTACCATTTAAGCGCCGAAACAAGCAAAATAACTCGCAAATCGCGAAGATTTCGTCAATTTTGACGAAAACTAACTGTCATTTCCTTCCCGTTGGAGATATTTCGACGTTTAAGCGCTCATTTCACTCCATTTTACATTGCAAATGTAATGCACTACCGTTTAAGAGTCGAAACATGCAAAATAGCTCGTAAATCGCGAAGATTTCGTCGATCTTGACGAAAACTAACTGTCACTTCCTTCCCGTTGGAGATATTTCGACGTTTAAGCGCTCATTTCACTCCATTTTACATTGCAAATGTAACGCACTACCTTTTAAGCTTCGAAACAAGCAAAATAGCTCGCAAATCGCGAACATTTCGTCGATTTTGACGAAATCTAGCCGTCATTTCCTTCCCGTTGGAAATATTTCGTCGTTTGAGCGCTCGTTGAAGACCATTTTACACTGCAAATGCAACGCACTACCATTTAAGCGTCGAAACAAGCAAAATAACTCGCAAATCGCGAAGATTTCGTCAATTTTGACGAAAAGTAACTGTCATTTCCTTCCCGTTGGAGATATTTCAACGTTTAAGCGCTCGTTGAAGACCATTTTACACAGCAAATGCAACGCACTAGCGTTTAAGCGTCGAAACAAACAAAATAGCTCGCAAATCGCGAAGATTTCGTCGATCTTGACGAAAACTCACTGCCACTTCGTTCCCGTTGGAGATATTTCGACGTTTATGCGCTCGTTGAAGTCCATTTCACACTGCAAATGTAATGCACTACCTTTTAAGCTTCGAAACAAGCAAAATAGCTCACAAATAGCGAAGATTTCGTCGATCTTGACGAAAACTAACTGTCACTTCCTTCCCGTTGGAGATATTTCGACGTTTAAGCGCTCATTTCACTCCATTTTACATTGCAAATGTAACGCACTACCTTTTAAGCTTCGAAACAAGCAAAATAGCTCGCAAATCGCGAACATTTCGTCGATTTTGACGAAATCTAGCCGTCATTTCCTTGCCGTTGGAAATATTTCGTCGTTTGAGCGCTCGTTGAAGACCATTTTACACTGCAAATGCAACGCACTACCATTTAAGCGTCGAAACAAGCAAAATAACTCGCAAATCGCTAAGATTTCGTCGATTTTGGCGAAATGTAGCCGTCATTTCCTTCCCGTTGGAGATATTTCGACGTTTATGCGCTCGTTGAAGCCAATTTTACACTGCAAATGTAATGCACTACCATTTAAGCGTCGAAACAAGCAAAATAGCTCGCAAATCGCGAAGATTTCGTCGATTTTGACGAAAACTAACTGTCATTTCCTTCCCGTTGGAGATATTTCGACGTTTAAGCGCTCATTTCACTCCATTTTACATTGCAAATGTAATGCACTACCTTTTAAGCTTCGAAACAAGCAAAATAGCTCGCAAATCGCGAACATTTCGTCGATTTTGACGAAATCTAGCCGTCATTTCCTTCCCGTTGGAAATATTTCGTCGTTTGAGCGCTCGTTGAAGACCATTTTACACTGCAAATGCAACGCACTACCATTTAAGCGTCGAAACAAGCAAAATAACTCGCAAATCGCGAAGATTTCGTCAATTTTGACGAAAAGTAACTGTCATTTCCTTCCCGTTGGAGATATTTCAACGTTTAAGCGCTCGTTCAAGACCATTTTACACTGCAAATGCAACGCACTACCATTTAAGCGTCGAAACAAGCAAAATAACTCGCAAATCGCTAAGATTTCGTCGATTTTGGCGAAATCTAGCCGTCATTTCCTTCCCGTTGGAGATATTTCGACGTTTATGCGCTCGTTGAAGTCCATTTTACACTGCAAATGTAATGCACTACCATTTAAGCGTCGAAACAAGCAAAATAGCTCGCAAATCGCGAAGATTTCGTCGATTTTGACGAAAACTAACTGTCATTTCCCTCCCGTTGGAGATATTTCGACGTTTAAGCGCTCATTTCACTCCATTTTACATTGCAAATGTAGCGCACTACCGTTTAAGCGCCGAAACAGGCAAAATAGCTCGCAAATCGCGAACATTTCGTCGATTGTGAAGAAATCTAGCCGTCATTTCTTTCCCGTTGGAGATATTTCGACGTTTAAGCGCTCATTTCACTCCATTTTACATTGCAAATGTAATGCACTACCGTTTAAGAGTCGAAACATGCAAAATAGCTCGTAAATCGCGAAGATTTCGTCGATCTTGACGAGAACTAACTGTCACTTCCTTCCCGTTGGAGATATTTCGACGTTTAAGCGCTCATTTCACTCCATTTTACATTGCAAATGTAACGCACTACCTTTTAAGCTTCGAAACAAGCAAAATAGCTCGCAAATCGCGAACATTTCGTCGATTTTGACGAAATCTAGCCGTCATTTCCTTCCCGTTGGAAATATTTCGTCGTTTGAGCGCTCGTTGAAGACCATTTTACACTGCAAATGCAACGCACTACCATTTAAGCGTCGAAACAAGCAAAATAACTCGCAAATCGCGAAGATTTCGTCAATTTTGACGAAAAGAAACTGTCATTTCCTTCCCGTTGGAGATATTTCAACGTTTAAGCGCTCGTTCAAGACCATTTTACACTGCAAATGCAACGCACTAGCGTTTAAGCGTCGAAACAAGCAAAATAGCTCGCAAATCGCGAAGATTTCGTCGATCTTGACGAAAAGTAACTGTCATTTCCTTCCCGTTGGAGATATTTCAACGTTTAAGCGCTCGTTGAAGACCATTTTACACAGCAAATGCAACGCACTAGCGTTTAAGCGTCGAAACAAGCAAAATAGCTCGCAAATCGCGAAGATTTCGTCGATCTTGACGAAAACTCACTGCCACTTCCTTCCCGTTGGAGATATTTCGACGTTCAAGCGCTCGTTGAACTCCATTTTACACTGCAAATGTAACGCACTACCGTTTAAGCGCCGAAACAGGCAAAATAGCTCGCAAATCGCCAACATTTCGTCGATTTTGAAGAAATCTAGCCGTCATTTCCTTCCCGTTGGAGATATTTCGACGTTTATGCGCTCGTTGAAGTCCATTTCACACTGCAAATGTAATGCACTACCTTTTAAGCTTCGAAACAAGCAAAATAGCTCACAAATAGCGAAGATTTCGTCGATCTTGACGAAAACTAACTGTCACTTCCTTCCCGTTGGAGATATTTCGACGTTTAAGCGCTCATTTCACTCTATTTTACATTGCAAATGTAACGCACTACCTTTTAAGCTTCGAAACAAGCAAAATAGCTCGCAAATCGCGAACATTTCGTCGATTTTGACGAAATCTAGCCGTCATTTCCTTGCCGTTGGAAATATTTCGTCGTTTGAGCGCTCGTTGAAGACCATTTTACACTGCAAATGCAACGCACCACCATTTAAGCGTCGAAACAAGCAAAATAACTCGCAAATCGCTAAGATTTCGTCGATTTTGGCGAAATCTAGCCGTCATTTCCTTCCCGTTGGAGATATTTCGACGTTTAAGCGCTCATTTCACTCCATTTTACATTGCAAATGTAATGCACTACCTTTTAAGCTTCGAAACAAGCAAAATAGCTCGCAAATCGCGAAGATTTCGTCGATCTTGACGAAAACTCACTGCCACTTCCTTCCCGTTGGAGATATTTCGACGTTCAAGCGCTCGTTGAACTCCATTTTACACTGCAAATGTAACGCACTACCGTTTAAGCGCCGAAACAGGCAAAATAGCTCGCAAATCGCCAACATTTCGTCGATTTTGAAGAAATCTAGCCGTCATTTCCTTCCCGTTGGAGATATTTCGACGTCTATGCGCTCGTTGAAGTCCATTTCACACTGCAAATGTAATGCACTACCTTTTAAGCTTCGAAACAAGCAAAATAGCTCACAAATAGCGAAGATTTCGTCGATCTTGACGAAAACTAACTGTCACTTCCTTCCCGTTGGAGATATTTCGACGTTTAAGCGCTCATTTCACTCCATTTTACATTGCAAATGTAACGCACTACCTTTTAAGCTTCGAAACAAGCAAAATAGCTCGCAAATCGCGAACATTTCGTCGATTTTGACGAAATCTAGCCGTCATTTCCTTGCCGTTGGAAATATTTCGTCGTTTGACCGCTCGTTGAAGACCATTTTACACTGCAAATGCAACGCACTACCATTTAAGCGTCGAAACAAGCAAAATAACTCGCAAATCGCTAAGATTTCGTCGATTTTGGCGAAATCTAGCCGTCATTTCCTTCCCGTTGGAGATATTTCGACGTTTAAGCGCTCATTTCACTCCATTTTACATTGCAAATGTAATGCACTACCTTTTAAGCTTCGAAACAAGCAAAATAGCTCGCAAATCGCGAAGATTTCGTCGATCTTGACGAAAACTAACTGTCACTTCCTTCCCGTTGGAGATATTTCGACGTTTAAGCGCTCATTTCACACCATTTTACATTGCAAATGTAACGCACTACCTTTTAAGCTTCGAAACAAGCAAAATAGCTCGCAAATCGCGAACATTTCGTCGATTTTGACGAAATCTAGCCGTCATTTCCTTGCCGTTGGAAATATTTCGTCGTTTGAGCGCTCGTTGAAGACCATTTTACACTGCAAATGCAACGCACTACCATTTAAGCGTCGAAACAAGCAAAATAACTCGCAAATCGCTAAGATTTCGTCGATTTTGGCGAAATCTAGCCGTCATTTCCTTCCCGTTGGAGATATTTCGACGTTTATGCGCTCGTTGAAGTCCATTTTACACTGCAAATGTAATGCACTACCATTTAAGCGTCGAAACAAGCAAAATAGCTCGCAAATCGCGAAGATTTCGTCGATTTTGACGAAAACTAACTGTCATTTCCCTCCCGTTGGAGATATTTCGACGTTTAAGCGCTCATTTCACTCCATTTTACATTGCAAATGTAATGCACTACCGTTTAAGAGTCGAAACATGCAAACTAGCTCGCAAAGCGCGAAGATTTCGTCGATCTTGGCGAAAACTCACTGCCACTTCCTTCCCGTTGGAGATATTTCGACGTTGAAGCGCTCGTTGAACCCCATTTTACACTGCAAATGTAGCGCACTACCGTTTAAGCGCCGAAACATGCAAAATAGCTCGCAAATCGCGAACATTTCGTCGATTGTGAAGAAATCTAGCCGTCATTTCTTTCCCGTTGGAGATATTTCGACGTTTATGCGCTCGTTGAAGTCCATTTCACACTGCAAATGTAATGCACTAATATTTAAGCGTCGAAATAAGCAAAACAGCTGGCAAATCGCGAAGATCTCGTTGATTTTGATGAAATCTAGCCGTGATTTCCTTCCTGTTCGAGATATTTCGACGTTTAAGCGCTCGTTGAAGTCCATTTTACACTACAAATGCAATGCACTACCATTTAAGCGTCGAAACAAGCAAAATAACTCGCAAATCGCGAAGATTTCGTCAATTTTGACGAAAACTAACTGTCATTTCATTCCCGTTGGAGATATTTCGACGTTTAAGCGCTCATTTCACTCCATTTTACATTGCAAATGTAATGCACTACCGTTTAAGAGTCGAAACATGCAAAATAGCTCGTAAATCGCGAAGATTTCGTCGATCTTGACGAAAACTAACTGTCACTTCCTTCCCGTTGGAGATATTTCGACGTTTAAGCGCTCATTTCACACCATTTTACATTGCAAATGTAACGCACTACCTTTTAAGCTTCGAAACAAGCAAAATAGCTCGCAAATCGCGAACATTTCGTCGATTTTGACGAAATCTAGCCGTCATTTCCTTCCCGTTGGAAATATTTCGTCGTTTGAGCGCTCGTTGAAGACCATTTTACACTGCAAATGCAACGCACTACCATTTAAGCGTCGAAACAAGCAAAATAACTCGCAAATCGCGAAGATTTCGTCAATTTTGACGAAAAGTAACTGTCATTTCCTTCCCGTTGGAGATATTTCAACGTTTAAGCGCTCGTTCAAGACCATTTTACACTGCAAATGCAACGCACTAGCGTTTAAGCGTCGAAACAAGCAAAATAGCTCGCAAATCGCGAAGATTTCGTCGATCTTGACGAAAACTCACTGCCACTTCCTTCCCGTTGGAGATATTTCAACGTTTAAGCGCTCGTTGAGCTCCATTTTACATTGCCAAAGTAATGCACTACCGTTTAAGAGTTGAAGCAAGCATAATAGCTCGCAAATCGCGAAGATTTCGTCGATTTTGACGAAAACCAACTGTCATTTCCTTCCCGTTGGAGATATTTCGACGTCCAAGAGCTCGTTGAACCCCATTTTACACTGCAAATGTAACGCACTACCGTTTAAGCGCCGAAACAGGCAAAATAGCTCGCAAAATCGCGAACATTTCGTCGATTTTGAAGAAATCTAGCCGTCATTTCCTTCCCGTTGGAGATATTTCGACGTTTATGCGCTCGTTGAAGTCCATTTCACACTGCAAATGTAATGCACTAACATTTAAGCGTCGAAATAAGCAAAACAGCTGGCAAATCGCGAAGATCTCGTTGATTTTGATGAAATCTAGCCGTGATTTCCTTCCTGTTGGAGATATTTCGACGTTTAAGCGCTCGTTGAAGTCCATTTTACACTACAAATGCAATGCACTACCATTTAAGCGACGAAACAAGCAAAATAACTCGCAAATCGCGAAGATTTCGTCAATTTTGACGAAAACTAACTGTCATTTCCTTCCCGTTGGAGATATTTCGACGTTTAAGCGCTCATTTCACTCCATTTTACATTGCAAATGTAATGCACTACCGTTTAAGAGTCGAAACATGCAAAATAGCTCGTAAATCGCGAAGATTTCGTCGATCTTGACGAAAACTAACTGTCACTTCCTTCCCGTTGGAGATATTTCGACGTTTAAGCGCTCATTTCACTCCATTTTACATTGCAAATGTAACGCACTACCTTTTAAGCTTCGAAACAAGCAAAATAGCTCGCAAATCGCGAACATTTCGTCGATTTTGACGAAATCTAGCCGTCATTTCCTTCCCGTTGGAAATATTTCGTCGTTTGAGCGCTCGTTGAAGACGATTTTACACTGCAAATGCAACGCACTACCATTTAAGCGTCGAAACAAGCAAAATAACTCGCAAATCGCGAAGATTTCGTCAATTTTGACGAAAAGTAACTGTCATTTCCTTCCCGTTGGAGATATTTCAACGTTTAAGCGCTCGTTGAAGACCATTTTACACTGCAAATGCAACGCACTAGCGTTTAAGCGTCGAAACAAGCAAAATAGCTCGCAAATCGCGAAGATTTCGTCGATCTTGACGAAAACTCACTGCCACTTCCTTCCCGTTGGAGAAATTTCGACGTTCAAGCGCTCGTTGAACTCCATTTTACACTGCAAATGTAACGCACTACCGTTTAAGCGCCGAAACAGGCAAAATAGCTCGCAAATCGCCAACATTTCGTCGATTTTGAAGAAATCTAGCCGTCATTTCCTTCCCGTTGGAGATATTTCGACGTTTAAGCGCTCGTTGAAGTCCATTTTACACTACAAATGCAATGCACTACCATTTAAGCGCCGAAACAAGCAAAATAACTCGCAAATCGCGAAGATTTCGTCAATTTTGACGAAAACTAACTGTCATTTCCTTCCCGTTGGAGATATTTCGACGTTTAAGCGCTCATTTCACTCCATTTTACATTGCAAATGTAATGCACTACCGTTTAAGAGTCGAAACATGCAAAATAGCTCGTAAATCGCGAAGATTTCGTCGATCTTGACGAAAACTAACTGCCACTTCCTTCCCGTTGGAGATATTTCGACGTTTAAGCGCTCATTTCACTCCATTTTACATTGCAAATGTAACGCACTACCTTTTAAGCTTCGAAACAAGCAAAATAGCTCGCAAATCGCGAACATTTCGTCGATTTTGACGAAATCTAGCCGTCATTTCCTTCCCGTTGGAAATATTTCGTCGTTTGAGCGCTCGTTGAAGACCATTTTACACTGCAAATGCAACGCACTACCATTTAAGCGTCGAAACAAGAAAAATAACTCGCAAATCGCGAAGATTTCGTCAATTTTGACGAAAAGTAACTGTCATTTCCTTCCCGTTGGAGATATTTCAACGTTTAAGCGCTCGTTGAAGACCATTTTACACAGCAAATGCAACGCACTAGCGTTTAAGCGTCGAAACAAGCAAAATAGCTCGCAAATCGCGAAGATTTCGTCGATCTTGACGAAAACTCACTGCCACTTCCTTCCCGTTGGAGATATTTCGACGTTCAAGCGCTCGTTGAACTCCATTTTACACTGCAAATGTAACGCACTACCGTTTAAGCGCCGAAAGAGGCAAAATAGCTCGCAAATCGCCAACATTTCGTCGATTTTGAAGAAATCTAGCCGTCATTTCCTTCCCGTTGGAGATATTTCGACGTTTATGCGCTCGTTGAAGTCCATTTCACACTGCAAATGTAATGCACTACCTTTTAAGCTTCGAAACAAGCAAAGTAGCTCACAAATAGCGAAGATTTCGTCGATCTTGACGAAAACTAACTGTCACTTCCTTCCCGTTGGAGATATTTCGACGTTTAAGCGCTCATTTCACTCCATTTTACATTGCAAATGTAACGCACTACCTTTTAAGCTTCGAAACAAGCAAAATAGCTCGCTAATCGCGAACATTTCGTCGATTTTGACGAAATCTAGCCGTCATTTCCTTGCCGTTGGAAATATTTCGTCGTTTGAGCGCTCGTTGAAGACCATTTTACACTGCAAATGCAACGCACTACCATTTAAGCGTCGAAACAAGCAAAATAACTCGCAAATCGCTAAGATTTCGTCGATTTTGGCGAAATCTAGCCGTCATTTCCTTCCCGTTGGAGATATTTCGACGTTTATGCGCTCGTTGAAGTCCATTTTACACTGCAAATGTAATGCACTACCATTTAAGCGTCGAAACAAGCAAAATAGTTCGCAAATCGCGAAGATTTCGTCGATTTTGAAGAAAACTAACTGTCATTTCCCTCCCGTTGGAGATATTTCGACGTTTAAGCGCTCATTTCACTCCATTTTACATTGCAAATGTAACGCACTACCTTTTAAGCTTCGAAACAAGCAAAATAGCTCGCAAATCGCGAACATTTCGTCGATTTTGACGAAATCTAGCCGTCATTTCCTTCCCGTTGGAGATATTTCGACGTTTATGCGCTCGTTGAAGTCCATTTTACACTGCAAATGTAACGCACTACCGTTTAAGCGCCGAAACAGGCAAAATAGCTCGCAAAATCGCGAACATTTCGTCGATTTTGAAGAAATCTAGCCGTCATTTCCTTCCCTTTCGAGATATTTCGACGTTTATGCGCTCGTTGAAGTCCATTTCACACTGCAAATGTAATGCACTAACATTTAAGCGTCGAAATAAGCAAAACAGCTGGCAAATCGCGAAGATCTCGTTGATTTTGATGAAATCTAGCCGTCATTTCCTTCCCGTTGGAGATATTTCGACGTTTATGCGCTCGTTGAAGTCCATTTTACACTGCAAATGTAATGCACTACCATTTAAGCGTCGAAACAAGCAAAATAGCTCGCAAATCGCGAAGATTTCGTCGATCTTGACGAAAACTAACTGTCACTTCCTTCCCGTTGGAGATATTTCGACGTTTAAGCGCTCATTTCACTCCATTTTACATTGCAAATGTAACGCACTACCTTTTAAGCTTCGAAACAAGCAAAATAGCTCGCAAATCGCGAACATTTCGTCGATTTTGACGAAATCTAGCCGTCATTTCCTTCCCGTTGGAAATATTTCGTCGTTTGAGCGCTCGTTGAAGACCATTTTACACTGCAAATGCAACGCACTACCATTTAAGCGCCGAAACAAGCAAAATAACTCGCAAATCGCGAAGATTTCGTCAATTTTGACGAAAAGTAACTGTCATTTCCTTCCCGTTGGAGATATTTCAACGTTTAAGCGCTCGTTCAAGACCATTTTACACTGCAAATGCAACGCACTAGCGTTTAAGCGTCGAAACAAGCAAAATAGCTCGCAAATCGCGAAGATTTCGTCGATCTTGACGAAAACTCACTGCCACTTCCTTCCCGTTGGAGATATTTCAACGTTTAAGCGCTCGTTGAGCTCCATTTTACATTGCCAAAGTAATGCACTACCGTTTAAGCGCCGAAACAGGCAAAATAGCTCGCAAAATCGCGAACATTTCGTCGATTTTGAAGAAATCTAGCCGTCATTTCCTTCCCGTTGGAGATATTTCGACGTTTATGCGCTCGTTGAAGTCCATTTCACACTGCAAATGTAATGCACTAACATTTAAGCGTCGAAATAAGCAAAACAGCTGGCAAATCGCGAAGATCTCGTTGATTTTGATGAAATCTAGCCGTGATTTCCTTCCTGTTGGAGATATTTCGACGTTTAAGCGCTCGTTGAAGTCCATTTTACACTACAAATGCAATGCACTACCATTTAAGCGCCGAAACAAGCAAAATAACTCGCAAATCGCGAAGATTTCGTCATTTTTGACGAAAACTAACTGTCATTTCCTTCCCGTTGGAGATATTTCGACGTTTAAGCGCTCATTTCACTCCATTTTACATTGCAAATATAATGCACTACCGTTTAAGAGTCGAAACATGCAAAATAGCTCGTAAATCGCGAAGATTTCGTCGATCTTGACGAAAACTAACTGTCACTTCCTTCCCGTTGGAGATATTTCGACGTTTAAGCGCTCATTTCACTCCATTTTACATTGCAAATGTAACGCACTACCTTTTAAGCTTCGAAACAAGCAAAATAGCTCGCAAATCGCGAACATTTCGTCGATTTTGACGAAATCTAGCCGTCATTTCCTTCCCGTTGGAAATATTTCTTCGTTTGAGCGCTCGTTGAAGACCATTTTACACTGCAAATGCAACGCACTACCATTTAAGCGTCGAAACAAGCAAAATAACTCGCAAATCGCGAAGATTTCGTCAATTTTGACGAAAAGTAACTGTCATTTCCTTCCCGTTGGAGATATTTCGACGTTCAAGCGCTCGTTGAACTCCATTTTACACTGCAAATGTAACGCACTACCGTTTAAGCGCCGAAACAGGCAAAATAGCTCGCAAATCGCCAACATTTCGTCGATTTTGAAGAAATCTAGCCGTCATTTCCTTCCCGTTGGAGATATTTCGACGTTTAAGCGCTCGTTGAAGTTCATTTTACACTACAAATGCAATGCACTACCATTTAAGCGCCGAAACAAGCAAAATAACTCGCAAATCGCGAAGATTTCGTCAATTTTGACGAAAACTAACTGTCATTTCCTTCCCGTTGGAGATATTTCGACGTTTAAGCGCTCATTTCACTCCATTTTACATTGCAAATGTAATGCACTACCGTTTAACAGTCGAAACATGCAAAATAGCTCGTAAATCGCGAAGATTTCGTCGATCTTGACGAAAACTAACTGTCACTTCCTAAGCGCTCATTTCACTCCATTTTACATTGCAAATGTAACGCACTACCTTTTAAGCTTCGAAACAAGCAAAATAGCTCGCAAATCGCGAACATTTCGTCGATTTTGACGAAATCTAGCCGTCATTTCCTTCCCGTTGGAAATATTTCGTCGTTTGAGCGCTCGTTGAAGACCATTTTACACTGCAAATGCAACGCACTACCATTTAAGCGTCGAAACAAGCAAAATAACTCGCAAATCGCGAAGATTTCGTCAATTTTGACGAAAAGTAACTGTCATTTCCTTCCCGTTGGAGATATTTCAACGTTTAAGCGCTCGTTGAAGACCATTTTACACAGCAAATGCAACGCACTAGCGTTTAAGCGTCGAAACAAGCAAAATAGCTCGCAAATCGCGAAGATTTCGTCGATCTTGACGAAAACTCACTGCCACTTCCTTCCCGTTGGAGATATTTCGACGTTCAAGCGCTCGTTGAACTCCATTTTACACTGCAAATGTAACGCACTACCGTTTAAGCGCCGAAAC
Organism: Bombus vancouverensis nearcticus; assembly: GCF_051014615.1. Taxonomy (NCBI): domain Eukaryota; kingdom Metazoa; phylum Arthropoda; class Insecta; order Hymenoptera; family Apidae; genus Bombus; species Bombus vancouverensis. The sequence goes on from NW_027468972.1 coordinate 29,707, forward strand.
AGGCAAAATAGCTCGCAAATCGCCAACATTTCGTCGATTTTGAAGAAATCTAGCCGTCATTTCCTTCCCGTTGGAGATATTTCGACGTTTATGCGCTCGTTGAAGTCCATTTCACACTGCAAATGTAATGCACTACCTTTTAAGCTTCGAAACAAGCAAAATAGCTCACAAATAGCGAAGATTTCGTCGATCTTGACGAAAACTAACTGTCACTTCCTTCCCGTTGGAGATATTTCGACGTTTAAGCGCTCATTTCACTCCATTTTACATTGCAAATGTAACGCACTACCTTTTAAGCTTCGAAACAAGCAAAATAGCTCGCAAATCGCGAACATTTCGTCGATTTTGACGAAATCTAGCCGTCATTTCCTTTCCGTTGGAAATATTTCGTCGTTTGAGCGCTCGTTGAAGACCATTTTACACTGCAAATGCAACGCACTACCATTTAAGCGTCGAAACAAGCAAAATAACTCGCAAATCGCTAAGATTTCGTCGATTTTGGCGAAATCTAGCCGTCATTTCCTTCCCGTTGGAGATATTTCGACGTTTATGCGCTCGTTGAAGTCCATTTTACACTGCAAATGTAATGCACTACCATTTAAGCGTCGAAACAAGCAAAATAGTTCGCAAATCGCGAAGATTTCGTCGATTTTGAAGAAAACTAACTGTCATTTCCCTCCCGTTGGAGATATTTCGACGTTTAAGCGCTCATTTCACTCCATTTTACATTGCAAATGTAACGCACTACCTTTTAAGCTTCGAAACAAGCAAAATAGCTCGCAAATCGCGAACATTTCGTCGATTTTGACGAAATCTAGCCGTCATTTCCTTCCCGTTGGAGATATTTCGACGTTTATGCGCTCGTTGAAGTCCATTTTACACTGCAAATGTAACGCACTACCGTTTAAGCGCCGAAACAGGCAAAATAGCTCGCAAAATCGCGAACATTTCGTCGATTTTGAAGAAATCTAGCCGTCATTTCCTTCCCTTTCGAGATATTTCGACGTTTATGCGCTCGTTGAAGTCCATTTCACACTGCAAATGTAATGCACTAACATTTAAGCGTCGAAATAAGCAAAACAGCTGGCAAATCGCGAAGATCTCGTTGATTTTGATGAAATCTAGCCGTCATTTCCTTCCCGTTGGAGATATTTCGACGTTTATGCGCTCGTTGAAGTCCATTTTACACTGCAAATGTAATGCACTACCATTTAAGCGTCGAAACAAGCAAAATAGCTCGCAAATCGCGAAGATTTCGTCGATTTTGACGAAAACTAACTGTCATTTCCCTCCCGTTGGAGATATTTCGACGTTTAAGCGCTCATTTCACTCCATTTTACATTGCAAATGTAATGCACTACCGTTTAAGAGTCGAAACATGCAAACTAGCTCGCAAATCGCGAAGATTTCGTCGATCTTGGCGAAAACTCACTGCCACTTCCTTCCCGTTGGAGATATTTCGACGTTGAAGCGCTCGTTGAACCCCATTTTACACTGCAAATGTAGCGCACTACCGTTTAAGCGCCGAAACAGGCAAAATAGCTCGCAAATCGCGAACATTTCGTCGATTGTGAAGAAATCTAGCCGTCATTTCTTTCCCGTTGGAGATATTTCGACGTTTATGCGCTCGTTGAAGTCCATTTCACACTGCAAATGTAATGCACTAATATTTAAGCGTCGAAACAAGCAAAATAGCTCGCAAATCGCGAACATTTCGTCGATTTTGAAGAAATCTAGCCGTCATTTCCTTCCCGTTGGAAATATTTCGTCGTTTGAGCGCTCGTTGAAGACCATTTTACACAGCAAGTGCAACGCACTACCATTTAAGCGTCGAAACAAGCAAAATAGCTCGCAAATCGCGAATATTTCGTCGATATTGACGAAAACTCACTGCCACTTCCTTCCCGTTGGAGATATTTCGACGTTCAAGCGCTCGTTGAACTCCATTTTACACTGCAAATGTAACGCACTACCGTTTAAGCGCCGAAACAGGCAAAATAGCTCGCAATTCGCGAACATTTTGTCGATTTTGAAGAAATCTAGCCGTCATTTCCCTCCCGTTTCAGATATTTCGACGTTTATGCGCTCGTTGAAGTCCATTTCACACTGCAAATGTAATGCACTACATTTTAAGCTTCGAAACAAGCAAAATAGCTCACAAATAGCGAAGATTTCGTCGATCTTGACGAAAACTAACTGTCACTTCCTTCCCGTTGGAGATATTTCGACGTTTAAGCGCTCGTTGAACTCCATTTTACACTGCAAATGTAACGCACTACCGTTTAAGCGCCGAAACAGGCAAAATAGCTCGCAAATCGCGAACATTTCGTCGATTTTGGCGAAATCTAGCCGTCATTTCCTTCCCGTTGGAGATATTTCGACGTTTATGCGCTCGTTGAAGTCCATTTTACACATCAAATGTAATGCACTACCATTTAAGCGTCGAAGCAAGCAAAATAACTCGCAAATCGCGAACATCTCGTCAATTTTGACGATAACTAACTGTCATATCCTTCCCGTTGGAGATATTTCGACGTCCAAGAGCTCGTTGAACTCCATTTATCACTGCAAATGCAATGCACTACCGTTTAAGCGTCGAAACAAGCAAAATAGCTCGCAAATCGCGAAGATTTCGTCGATCTTGACGAAACTCACTGCCACTTCCTTCCCGTTGGAGATATTTCGACGTTTGAGCGCTCGTTGAACTCCATTTATCACTGCAAATGCAATTCACTACCGTTTAAGCGTCGAAACAAGCAAAATAGCTCGCAAATCGCGAATATTTCGTCGATCTTGACGAAAACTCACTGCCACTTCCTTCTCGTTGGAGATATTTCGACGTTTGAGCGCTCGTTGAACTCCATTTATCACTGCAAATGTAACGTACTAGCGTTTAAGCGTCGAAACAAGCAAAATAGCTCGCAAATCGCGAAGATTTCGTCGATCTTGTCGAAAACTCACTGCCACTTCCTTCCCGTTGAAGATATTTCGACGTTCAAGCGCTCGTTGAACTCCATTTTACACTGCAAATGTAACGCACTACCGTTTAAGCGCCGAAACAGGCAAAATAGCTCGCAAATCGCGAACATTTCGTCGATTTTGAAGAAATCTAGCCGTCATTTCCTTCCCGTTGGAGATATTTCGACGTTTATGCGCTCGTTGAAGTCCATTTCACACTGCAAATGTAATGCACTACCTTTTAAGCTTCGAAACAAGCTAAATAGCTCACAAATAGCGAAGATTTCGTCGATCTTGACGAAAACTAACTGTCACTTCCTTCCCGTTGGAGATATTTCGACGTTTAAGCGCTCATTTCACTCCATTTTACATTGCAAATGTAACGCACTAGCGTTTAAGCGTCGAAACAAGCAAAATAGCTCGCAAATCGCGAAGCTTTCGTCGATCTTGACGAAAACTCACTGCCACTTCCTTCCCGTTGAAGATATTTCGACGTTCAAGCGCTCGTTGAACTCCATTTTACACTGCAAATGTAACGCACTACCGTTTAAGCGCCGAAACAGGCAAAATAGCTCGCAAATCGCGAACATTTCGTCGATTTTGAAGAAATCTAGCCGTCATTTCCTTCCCGTTGGAGATATTTCGACGTTTAAGCGCTCATTTCACTCCATTTTACATTGCAAATGTAACGCACTACCTTTTAAGCTTCGAAACAAGCAAAATAGCTCGCAAATCGCGAACATTTCGTCGATTTGGACGAAATCTAGCCGTCATTTCCTTCCCGTTGGAAATATTTCGTCGTTTAAGCGCTCGTTGAAGACCATTTTACACTGCAAATGCAACGCACTACCATTTAAGCGTCGAGACAAGCAAAATAACTCGCAAATCGCGAAGATTTCGTCAATTTTGACGAAAACTAACTGTCATTTCCTTCCCGTTGGAGATATTTCAACGTTTAAGCGCTCATTTCACTCCATTTTACATTGCAAATGTAATGCACTACCGTTTAAGAGTCGAAACATGCAAAATAGCTCGTAAATCGGGAAGATTTCGTCGATCTTGACGAAATCTAAGTGTCATTTCCTTCCCGTTGGAGATATTTCTACGTTTAAGCGCTCATTTAACTCCACTTCATACTGCAAATGCAATGCACTACCTTTTAAGCTTCGAAACAAGCAAAATGGCTCGCAAACAGCGAAGATTTCGTCGATCTTGACGAAAACTAACTGTCACTTCCTTCCCGTTGGAGATATTTCGACGTTTAAGCGCTCATTTCACTCCATTTTACATTGCAAATGTAACGCACTACCTTTTAAGCTTCGAAACAAGCAAAATAGCTCGCAAATCGAGAACATTTCGTCGATTTGGACGAAATCTAGCCGTCATTTCCTTCCCGTTGGAAATATTTCGTCGTTTAAGCGCTCGTTGAAGACCATTTTACACTGCAAATGCAACGCACTACCATTTAAGCGTCGAGACAAGCAAAATAACTCGCAAATCGCGAAGATTTCGTCAATTTTGACGAAAACTAACTGTCATTTCCTTCCCGTTGGAGATATTTCAACGTTTAAGCGCTCGTTGAGCTCCATTTTACATTGCCAAAGTAATGCACTACCGTTTAAGAGTTGAAGCAAGCATAATAGCTCGCAAATCGCGAACATTTCGTCGATTTTGACGAAATCTAGCCGTCATTTCCTTCCCGTTGGAAATATTTCGTCGTTTAAGCGCTCGTTGAAGACCATTTCACACTGCAAATGCAACGCACTACCATTTAAGCGTCGAAACAAGCAAAATAGCTCGCAAATCGCGAATATTTCGTCGATCTTGACGAAAACTCACTGCCAGTTCCTTCCCGTTGGAGATATTTCAACGTTTGAGCGCTCGTTGAACTCCATTTATCACTGCAAATGTAACGCACTAGCGTTTAAGCGTCGAAACAAGCAAAATAGCTCGCAAATCGCGAAGCTTTCGTCGATCTTGACGAAAACTCACTGCCACTTCCTTCCCGTTGGAGATATTTCAACGTTCAAGCGCTCGTTGAACTCCATTTTACACTGCAAATGTAACGCACTACCGTTTAAGTTCCGAAACAGGCAAAATAGCTCGCAAATCGCGAACATTTCGTCGATTTTGAAGAAATCTAGCCGTCATTTCCTTCCCGTTGGAGATATTTCGACGTTTATGCGCTCGTTGAAGTCCATTTCACACTGCAAATGTAATGCACTACCTTTTAAGCTTCGAAACAAGCAAAATAGCTCACAAATAGCGAAGATTTCGTCGATCTTGACGAAAACTAACTGTCACTTCCTTCCCGTTGGAGATATTTCGACGTTTAAGCGCTCATTTCACTCCATTTTACATTGCAAATGTAATGCACTAGCGTTTAAGAGTAGAAACATGCAAAATAGCTCGAAAATCGCGAAGATTTCGTCAATTTTGACGAAAACTAACTGTCATTTCCTTCCCGTTGGAGATATTTCGACGTTTAAGCGCTCGTTGAACTCCATTTTACACTGCAAATGTAACGCACTACCGTTTAAGCGCCGAAACAGGCAAAATAGCTCGCAAATCGCGAAGATTTCGTCAATTTTGACGAAAACTAACTGTCATTTCCTTCCTGTTTTAGATATTTCTACGTTTAAGCGCTCATTTCACTCCATTTCACATTGCAAATGTAATGCACTACCGTTTAAGAGTCGAAACATGCAAACTAGCTCGCAAATCGCGAAGATTTCGTCAATTTTGACGAAAACTAACTGTCATTTCCTTCCCGTTGGAGATATTTCGACGTTTAAGCGCTCATTTCACTCCATTTCACATTGCAAATGTAATGCACTACCGTTTAAGAGTCGAAACATGCAAACTAGCTCGCAAATCGCGAAGATTTCGTCAATTTTGACGAAAACTAACTGTCATTTCCTTCCCGTTGGAGATATTTCGACGTTTAAGCGCTCGTTGAACCCCATTTTACACTGCAAATGTAACGCACTACCGTTTAAGCGCCGAAACAGGCAAAATAGCTCGCAAATCGCGAACATTTCGTCGATTTTGAAGAAATCTAGCCGTCATTTCCTTCCCGTTGGAGATATTTCGACGTTTATGCGCTCGTTGAACTCCATTTTACACTGCAAATGTAACGCACTACCGTTTAAGCGCCGAAACAGGCAAAATAGCTCGCAAATCGCGAAGATTTCGTCAATTTTGACGAAAACTAACTGTCATTTCCTTCCCGTTTTAGATATTTCTACGTTTAAGCGCTCATTTCACTCCATTTCACATTGCAAATGTAATGCACTACCGTTTAAGAGTTGAAGCAAGCATAATAGCTCGCAAATCGCGAATATTTCGTCGATCTTGACGAAAACTCACTGCCACTTCCTTCCCGTTGGAGATATTTCAACGTTTGAGCGCTCGTTGAACTCCATTTATCACTGCAAATGTAACGCACTAGCGTTTATGCGTCGAAACAAGCAAAATAGATCGCAAATCGCGAAGATTTCGTCGATCTTGACGAAAACTCACTGCCACTTCCTTCCCGTTGGAGATATTTCGACGTTCAAGCGCTCGTTGCACTCCATTTTACCCAGCAAATGTAACGCACTACCGTTTAAACGTCGCAACAAGCAAAATAGCTCGCAAATTGCGAGATTTTCGTCGATTTTGATGAAATCTAGCCGTCATTTCCTTCCCGTTGGAGATATTTCGACGTATAAGCGCTCGCTGAACTCCATTTTGCACTGCAAATGCAATGTACAACCGTTTAAACGTCGAAACAAGCAAAATAGATCGTAAATCGCGAAGATTTCGTCGATCTTGAAGAAAACTAAGTGTCATTTCCTTCCCGTTGGAGATATTTCTACGTTTAAGCGCTCATTTAACTCCACTTCATACTGCAAATGCAATGAACTACCTTTTAAGCTTCGAAACAAGCAAAATAGCTCGCAAATAGCGAAGATTTCGTCGATTTTGATGAAATCTAGCCGTCATTTCCTTCCCGTTAGTGATATTTCGACGTTTAAGAGCTCATTTCACTCCCTCTTACACGCCAAGTGTAATGCACAACCGTTTAAGCGTCGAAACAAGCAAAGCAGCTCGCAAATCGCGAGGATTTCGTCGATTTTGATGAAATCTAGCCGTCCTTTCCTTCCCGTTGGAGATATTTCGACGTATAAGCGCTCGCTGAACTCCATTTTGCACTGCAAATGCAATGTACAACCGTTTAAACGTCGAAACAAGCAAAATAGATCGTAAATCGCGAAGATTTCGTCGATCTTGAAGAAAACTAAGTGTCATTTCCTTCCCGTTGGAGATATTTCTACGTTTAAGCGCTCATTTAACTCCACTTCATACTGCAAATGCAATGAACTACCTTTTAAGCTTCGAAACAAGCAAAATAGCTCGCAAATAGCGAAGATTTCGTCGATTTGGACGAAATCTAGCCGTCATTTCCTTCCCGTTGGAAGTATTTCGTCGTTTAAGCGCTCGTTGAAGACCATTTTACACTGCAAAAACAACGCACTACCATTTAAGCGTCGAGACAAGCAAAATAACTCGCAAATCGCGAAGATTTCGTCAATTTTGACGAAAGCTAACTGTCATTTCCTTCCCGTTGGAGATATTTCAACGTTTAAGCGCTCGTTGAGCTCCATTTTACATTGCCAAAGTAATGCACTACCGTTTAAGAGTTGAAGCAAGCATAATAGCTCGCAAATCGCGAACATTTCGTCGATTTTGACGAAATCTAGCCGTCATTTCCTTCCCGTTGGAAATATTTCGTCGTTTAAGCGCTCGTTGAAGACCATTTTACACTGCAAAAACAACGCACTACCATTTAAGCGTCGAGACAAGCAAAATAACTCGCAAATCGCGAAGCTTTCGTCGATCTTGACGAAAACTCACTGCCACTTCCTTCCCGTTGGAGATATTTCGACGTTCAAGCGCTCGTTGAACTCCATTTTACACTGCAAATGTAACGCACTACCGTTTAAGTTCCGAAACAGGCAAAATAGCTCGCAAATCGCGAACATTTCGTCGATTTTGAAGAAATCTAGCCGTCATTTCCTTCCCGTTGGAGATATTTCGACGTTTATGCGCTCGTTGAAGTCCATTTCACACTGCAAATGTAATGCACTACCTTTTAAGCTTCGAAACAAGCAAAATAGCTCACAAATAGCGAATATTTCGTCGATCTTGACGAAAACTAACTGTCACTTCCTTCCCGTTGGAGATATTTCGACGTTTAAGCGCTCATTTCACTCCATTTTACATTGCAAATGTAATGCACTAGCGTTTAAGAGTCGAAACATGCAAAATAGCTCGAAAATCGCGAAGATTTCGTCAATTTTGACGAAAACTAACTGTCATTTCCTTCCCGTTGGAGATATTTCGACGTTTAAGCGCTCGTTGAACTCCATTTTACACTGCAAATGTAACGCACTACCGTTTAAGCGCCGAAACAGGCAAAATAGCTCGCAAATCGCGAAGATTTCGTCAATTTTGACGAAAACTAACTGTCATTTCCTTCCCGTTTTAGATATTTCTACGTTTAAGCGCTCATTTCACTCCATTTCACATTGCAAATGTAATGCACTACCGTTTAAGAGTCGAAACATGCAAACTAGCTCGCAAATCGCGAAGATTTCGTCAATTTTGACGAAAACTAACTGTCATTTCCTTCCAGTTGGAGATATTTCGACGTTTAAGCGCTCGTTGAACCCCATTTTACACTGCAAATGTAACGCACTACCGTTTAAGCGCCGAAACAGGCAAAATAGCTCGCAAATCGCGAACATTTCGTCGATTTTGAAGAAATCTAGCAGTCATTTCCTTCCCGTTGGAGATATTTCGACGTTTATGCGCTCGTTGAAGTCCATTTCACACTGCAAATGTAATGCACTACCATTTATGCGTCGAAACAAGCAAAATAACTCGCAAATCGCGAAGATTTCGTCAATTTTGACGAAAACTAACTGTCATTTCCTTCCCGTTGGAGTTTAAGCGCTCGTTGAACTCCATTTTACACTGCAAATGTAACGCACTACCGTTTAAGCGCCGAAACAGGCAAAATAGCTCGCAAATCGCGAAGATTTCGTCAATTTTGACGAAAACTAACTGTCATTTCCTTCCCGTTTTAGATATTTCTACGTTTAAGCGCTCATTTCACTCCATTTCACATTGCAAATGTAATGCACTACCGTTTAAGAGTTGAAGCAAGCATAATAGCTCGCAAATCGCGAATATTTCGTCGATCTTGACGAAAACTCACTGCCACTTCCTTCCCGTTGGAGATATTTCAACGTCTGAGCGCTCGTTGAACTCCATTTATCACTGCAAATGTAACGCACTAGCGTTTATGCGTCGAAACAAGCAAAATAGCTCGCAAATCGCGAAGATTTCGTCGATCTTGACGAAATCTCCCTGCCACTTCCTTCCCGTTGGAGATATTTCGACGTTCAAGCGCTCGTTGAACTCCATTTTACACAGCAAATGTAACGCACTACCGTTTAAGTTCCGAAACAGGCAAAATAGCTCGTAAATCGCGAAGATTTCGTCGATCTTGACGAAAACTAAGTGTCATTTCCTTCCCGTTGGAGATATTTCTACGTTTAAGCGCTCATTTAACTCCACTTCATACTGCAAATGCAATGCACTAACTTTTAAGCTTCGAAACAAGCAAAATGGCTCGCAAATAGCGAAGATTTCGTCGATCTTGACGAAAACTAACTGTCACTTCCTTCCCGTTGGAGATATCTCGACGTTTAAGCGCTCATTTCACTCCATTTTACATTGCAAATGTAACGCACTACCTTTTAAGCTTCGAAACAAGCAAAATAGCTCGCAAATCGCGAACATTTCGTCGATTTTGACGAAATCTAGCCGTCATTTCCTTCCCGTTGGAAATATTTCGTCGTTTAAGCGCTCATTTCACTCCATTTTACATTGCAAATGTAATGCACTACCGTTTAATAGTCGAGACATGCAAAATAGCTCGTAAATCGCGAACATTTCGTCGATTTTGAAGAAATCTAGCCGTCATTTCCGTCCCGTTGGAGATATTTCGACGTTTATGCGCTCGTTGAAGTCCATTTTACACAGCAAATGTAATGCACTACCATTTAAGCGTCGAAACAAGCAAAATAACTCGCAAATCGCGAACATCTCGTCAATTTTGACGAAAACTAACTGTCATTTCCGTCCCGTTGGAGATATTTCGACGTCCAAGCGCTCGTTGAACTCCATTTATCACTGCAAATGCAATACACTACCGTTTAAACGTCGCAACAAGCAAAATAGCTCGCAAATCGCGAGATTTTCGTCGATTTTGATGAAATCTAGCCGTCATTTCCTTCCCGTTGGAGATATTTCGACGTATAAGCGCTCGCTGAACTCCATTTTGCACTGCAAATGCAATGTACACCGTTTAAGCGTCGAAACAAGCAAAATAGATCGTAAATCGCGAAGATTTCGTCGATCTTGAAGAAAACTAAGTGTCATTTCCTTCCCGTTGGAGATATTTCTACGTTTAAGCGCTCATTTAACTCCACTTCATACTGCAAATGCAATGAACTACCTTTTAAGCTTCGAAAACAAGCAAAATAGCTCGCAAATAGCGAAGATTTCGTCGATTTTGATGAAATCTAGCCGTCATTTCCTTCCGTTAGTGATATTTCGACGTTTAAGAGCTCATTTCACTCCCTCTTACACGCCAAGTGTAATGCACAACCGTTTAAGCGTCGAAGCAAGCAAAGCAGCTCGCAAATCGCGAGGATTTCGTCGATTTTGATGAAATCTAGCCGTCCTTTCCTTCCCGTTGGAGATATTTCGACGTTTAAGCGTTCATTTCTCTCCATTTTACATTGCAAATGTAATGCACTACCGTTTAAGAGTCGAAACATGCAAAATAGCTCGTAAATCGCGAAGATTTCGTCGATCTTGACGAAATCTAAGTGTCATTTCCTTCCCGTTGGAGATATTTCTACGTTTAAGCGCTCATTTAACTCCACTTCATACTGCAAATGCAATGCACTACCTTTAAGCTTCGAACAAGCAAAATGGCTCGCAAACAGCGAAGATTTCGTCGATCTTGACGAAAACTAACTGTCACTTCCTTCCCGTTGGAGATATTTCGACGTTTAAGCGCTCATTTCACTCCATTTTACATTGCAAATGTAACGCACTACCTTTTAAGCTTCGAAACAAGCAAAATAGCTCGCAAATCGCGAACATTTCGTCGATTTTGACGAAATCTAGCCGTCATTTCCTTCCCGTTGGAAATATTACGTCGTTTAAGCGCTCGTTGAAGACCATTTTACACTGCAAAACAACGCACTACCATTGAAGCGTCGAGACAAGCAAAATAGCTCGCAAATCGCGAAGCTTACGTCGATCTTGACGAAAACTCACTGCCACTTCCTTCCCGTTGGAGATATTTCGACGTTCAAGCGCTCGTTGAACTCCATTTTACACTGCAAATGTAACGCACTACCGTTTAAGTTCCGAAACAGGCAAAATAGCTCGCAAATCGCGAAGATTTCGTCAATTTTGACGAAAACTAACTGTCATTTCCTTCCCGTTGGAAATATTTCGTCGTTTAAGCGCTCATTTCACTCCATTTTACATTGCAAATGTAATGCACTACCGTTTAAGAGTCGAGACATGCAAAATAGCTCGTAAATCGCGAACATTTCGTCGATTTTGAAGAAATCTAGCCGTCATTTCCTTCCCGTTGGAGATATTTCGACGTTTATGCGCTCGTTGAAGTCCATTTCACACTGCAAATGTAACGCACTACCGTTTAAGTTCCGAAACAGGCAAAATAGCTCGCAAATCGCGAACATTTCGTCGATTTTGGCGAAATCTAGCCGTCATTTCCTTCCCGTTGGAGATATTTCGACGTTTATGCGCTCGTTGAAGTCCATTTTACACAGCAAATGTAATGCACTACCATTTAAGCGTCGAAACAAGCAAAATAACTCGCAAATCGCGAACATCTCGTCAATTTTGACGAAAACTAACTGTCATTTCCGTCCCGTTGGAGATATTTCGACGTCCAAGCGCTCGTTGAACTCCACTTATCACTGCAAATGCAATACACTTCCGTTTAAACGTCGCAACAAGCAAAATAGCTCGCAAATCGCGAGATTTTCGTCGATTTTGATGAAATCTAGCAGTCATTTCCTTCCCGTTGGAGATATTTCGACGTATAAGCGCTCGCTGAACTCCATTTTGCACTGCAAATGCAATGTACAACCGTTTAAACGTCGAAACAAGCAAAATAGATCGTAAATCGCGAATATTTCGTCGATCTTGAAGAAAACTAAGTGTCATTTCCTTCCCGTTGGAGATATTTCTACGTTTAAGCGCTCATTTAACTCCACTTCATACTGCAAATGCAATGCACTACCTTTTAAGCTTCGAAACAAGCAAAATAGCTCGCAAATAGCGAAGATTTCGTCGATTTTGATGAAATCTAGCCGTCATTTCCTTCCCGTTAGTGATATTTCGACGTTTAAAAGCTCATTTCACTCCCTCTACACGCCAAGTGTAATGCACAACCGTTTAAGCGTCGAAACAAGCAAAGCAGCTCGCAAATCGCGAGGATTTCGTCGATTTTGATGAAATCTAGCCGTCCTTTCCTTCCCGTTGGAGATATTTCGACGTTTAAGCGCTCGCTGAACTCCATTTTGCACTGCAAATGCAATGCACAACCGATTATGCGTCGAAACAAGCAAAATAGATCGTAAATCGCGAAGATTTCGTCGATCTTGACGAAAACTAAGTGTCATTTCCTTCCCGTTGGAGATATTTCTACGTTTAAGCGCTCATTTAACTCCACTTCATACTGCAAATGCAATGCACTACGTTTTAAGCTTCGAAACAAGCAAAATAGTTCGCAAATAGCGAAGATTTCGTCGATTTTGAAGAAATATAGCCGTCATTTCCTTCCCGTAGGAGATATTTCGACGTTTAAGCGCTCATTTCACTCCCTCTTACACGCCAAGTGAAATGCACAACCGTTTAAGCGTCGAAACAAGCAAAGTAGCTCGCAAATCGCGAGGATTTCGTCGATTTTGATGAAATCTAGCCGTCGTTTCCTTCCCGTTGGAGATATTTCGACGTTTACGCGCTCGATGAAGTCCATTTTACACTGCAAATGTAATGCACTAACAGTTAAGCGTCGAAATAAGCAAAACAGCTGGCAAATCGCGAAGATCTTGTTGATTTTGGTGAAATCCAGCCGTCATTTCCATCGCGTTGGAGATATTTCGACGCTTATGCGCTTGTTGAAGTCCATTTTACACTACAAATGTAATGCACTACCAGTTAAGCGTCGAAATAAGCAAAACAGCTGGCAAACCGCGAAGATCTCGTTGATTTTGATGAAATCTAGCCGTCATTTCCTTCCCGTTGGAGATATTTCGAAGTTTAAGCGCTCATTTCACTCCATTTTACATTGCAAATTTAACGCACTACCGTTTGAGAGTCGAAACAGGCAAAATAGCTCGCAAATCGCGAACATTTCGTCGATTTTGACGAAATCTAGCCGTCATTTCCATCGCGTTGGAGATATTTCGACGTTTATGCGCTCGTTGAAGTCCATTTTACACTACAAATGTAATGCATTACCAGTTAAGCGTCGAAATAAGCAAAACAGCTGGCAAATCGCGAAGATCTCGTTGATTTTGATAAAATCTAGCCGTCATTTCCTTCCCGTTAGAGATATTTCGAAGTTTAAGCGCTCATTTCACTCCATTTTACATTGCAAATTTAACGCACTACCGTTTAAGCGTCGAAACAAGCAAAGTAGCTCGCAAATCGCGAGGATTTCGTCGATTTTGATGAAATCTAGCCGTCATTTCCTTCCCGTTGGAGATATTTCGACGTTTAAGCGCTCGATGAACTCCATTTTGCACTGCAAATGCAATGCACAACCGCTTAAGCGTCGAAACCAGCAAAATAGCTCGTAAATCGCGAAGATTTCGTCGGTCTTGACGAAAACTAACTGTCACTTCCTTCCCGTTGGAGATATTTCGACGTTTAAGCGCTCATTTCACTCCATTTTACATTGCAAATGTAACGCACTACCGTTTAAGAGTCGAAACAGGCAAAATAGCTCGCAAATCGCTAACATTTCGTCGATTTTGACGAAATCTAGCCGTCATTTCCTTCCCGTTGGAGATATTTCGACGTTTATGCGCTCGTTGAAGTCCATTTTACACTGCAAATGTAAGGCACTACCATTTAAGCGTCGAAAGAAGCAAAACAGCTTGCAAATCGCGGAGATCTCGTTGATTTTGATGAAATCTAGCCGTCATTTCCTTCCCGTTGGAGATATTTCGACGTTTAAGCGCTCGTTGAAGTCCATTTTACACTGCAAATGTAATGCACTACCAGTTCAGCGTCGAAAAAAGCAAAACAGCTGGCAAATTGCGAAGATCTCGTTGATTTTGATGAAATCTAGCCGTCATTTCCTTCCCGTTGGAGATATTTCGACGTTTAAGCGCTCGTTGAAGTCCATTTTACACTGCAAATGCAATGCACTACCATTTAAGCGTCGAAACAAGGAAAATAACTCGCAAATCGCGAAGATTTCGTCGATGTTGACGAAAACTAACTGTCAATTCCTTCCCGTTGGAGATATTTCGACGATTAAGCGCTCATTTCACTCCATTTTACATTGCAAATGTAATGCACTACTGTTTAAGGGTCGAAACATGCAAAATAGCTCGCAAATCGCGAAGATTTCGTCAATTTTGACGAAAACTAACTGTCATTTCCTTCCCGTTTTAGATATTTCTACGTTTAAGCGCTCGTTGAAGTTCATTTTACACTGCAAATGTAACGCACTAACGTTTAAGCGTCGAAACAAGCAAAATAGCTCGCAAATCGCGAGGATTTCGCTGATCTTGACGAAAACTCACTGTCACTTCCTTCCCGTTGGAGATATTGGGACGTTTAAGCGCTCATTTCACTCCATTTTACATTGCAAATGTAATGCACTAGCGTTTAAGAGTCGAAACAGGCAAAATAGCTCGCATATCGCGAAGATTTCGTCAATTTTGACTAAAACTAACTGTCATTTCCTTCCCGTTGGAGATATTTCGACGTTTATGCGCTCGTTGAAGTCCATTTTACACAGCAAATGTAATGCACTACCACTTAAGCGTCGAAACAAGCAAAATAACTCGCAAATCGCGAAGATTTGGTCAATTCTGAAGAAAACTAACTGTCATTTCCTTCCCGTTGGAGATATTTCGACGTTTAAGCGCTCATTTCACTCCATTTTACATTGCAAATGTAATGCACTACCGTTTAAGAGTCGAATCATGCAAAATAGCACGCAAATTGCGAAGATTTCGTCAATTTTGACGAAAACAAACTGTCATTTCCTTCCCGTTTTAGATATTTCTACGTTTAAGCGCTCGTTGAAGTCCATTTTGCACTGCAAATGTAACGCACTAGCGTTTAAGCGTCGAAACAAGCAAAATAGCTCGCAAATCGCGAACATTTCGTCGATTTTGGCGAAACCTAGCCGTCATTTCCTTCCTGTTCGAGATATTTCCACGTTTAAGCGCTCGTTGAAGTCCATTTTACACTGGAAATGCAATGCACTACCATTTAAGCGTCGAAACAAGCAAAATAACTCGCAAATCGCGAAGATTTCGTCAATTTTGACGAAAACTAACTGTCATTTCCTGCCCGTTGGAGATATTTCGACGTTTAAGCGCTCATTTCACTCCATTTTACATTGCAAATGTAATGCACTACCGCTTAAGAGTCGAAACATGCAAAATAGCTCGCAAATCGCGAAGATTTCGTCGATTTTGAAGAAATATAGCCGTCATTTCCTTCCCGTAGGAGATATTTCGACGTTTAAGCGCTCATTTCACTCCCTCTTACACGCCAAGTGAAATGCACAACCGTTTAAGCGTCGAAACAAGCAAAGTAGCTCGCAAATCGCGAGGATTTCGTCGATTTTGATGAAATCTAGCCGTCGTTTCCTTCCCGTTGGAGATATTTCGACGTTTACGCGCTCGATGAAGTCCATTTTACACTGCAAATGTAATGCACTAACAGTTAAGCGTCGAAATAAGCAAAACAGCTGGCAAATCGCGAAGATCTTGTTGATTTTGGTGAAATCCAGCCGTCATTTCCATCGCGTTGGAGATATTTCGACGCTTATGCGCTTGTTGAAGTCCATTTTACACTACAAATGTAATGCACTACCAGTTAAGCGTCGAAATAAGCAAAACAGCTGGCAAACCGCGAAGATCTCGTTGATTTTGATGAAATCTAGCCGTCATTTCCTTCCCGTTGGAGATATTTCGAAGTTTAAGCGCTCATTTCACTCCATTTTACATTGCAAATTTAACGCACTACCGTTTGAGAGTCGAAACAGGCAAAATAGCTCGCAAATCGCGAACATTTCGTCGATTTTGACGAAATCTAGCCGTCATTTCCATCGCGTTGGAGATATTTCGACGTTTATGCGCTCGTTGAAGTCCATTTTACACTACAAATGTAATGCATTACCAGTTAAGCGTCGAAATAAGCAAAACAGCTGGCAAATCGCGAAGATCTCGTTGATTTTGATAAAATCTAGCCGTCATTTCCTTCCCGTTAGAGATATTTCGAAGTTTAAGCGCTCATTTCACTCCATTTTACATTGCAAATTTAACGCACTACCGTTTAAGCGTCGAAACAAGCAAAGTAGCTCGCAAATCGCGAGGATTTCGTCGATTTTGATGAAATCTAGCCGTCATTTCCTTCCCGTTGGAGATATTTCGACGTTTAAGCGCTCGATGAACTCCATTTTGCACTGCAAATGCAATGCACAACCGCTTAAGCGTCGAAACCAGCAAAATAGCTCGTAAATCGCGAAGATTTCGTCGGTCTTGACGAAAACTAACTGTCACTTCCTTCCCGTTGGAGATATTTCGACGTTTAAGCGCTCATTTCACTCCATTTTACATTGCAAATGTAACGCACTACCGTTTAAGAGTCGAAACAGGCAAAATAGCTCGCAAATCGCTAACATTTCGTCGATTTTGACGAAATCTAGCCGTCATTTCCTTCCCGTTGGAGATATTTCGACGTTTATGCGCTCGTTGAAGTCCATTTTACACTGCAAATGTAAGGCACTACCATTTAAGCGTCGAAAGAAGCAAAACAGCTTGCAAATCGCGGAGATCTCGTTGATTTTGATGAAATCTAGCCGTCATTTCCTTCCCGTTGGAGATATTTCGACGTTTAAGCGCTCGTTGAAGTCCATTTTACACTGCAAATGTAATGCACTACCAGTTCAGCGTCGAAAAAAGCAAAACAGCTGGCAAATTGCGAAGATCTCGTTGATTTTGATGAAATCTAGCCGTCATTTCCTTCCCGTTGGAGATATTTCGACGTTTAAGCGCTCGTTGAAGTCCATTTTACACTGCAAATGCAATGCACTACCATTTAAGCGTCGAAACAAGGAAAATAACTCGCAAATCGCGAAGATTTCGTCGATGTTGACGAAAACTAACTGTCAATTCCTTCCCGTTGGAGATATTTCGACGATTAAGCGCTCATTTCACTCCATTTTACATTGCAAATGTAATGCACTACTGTTTAAGGGTCGAAACATGCAAAATAGCTCGCAAATCGCGAAGATTTCGTCAATTTTGACGAAAACTAACTGTCATTTCCTTCCCGTTTTAGATATTTCTACGTTTAAGCGCTCGTTGAAGTTCATTTTACACTGCAAATGTAACGCACTAACGTTTAAGCGTCGAAACAAGCAAAATAGCTCGCAAATCGCGAGGATTTCGCTGATCTTGACGAAAACTCACTGTCACTTCCTTCCCGTTGGAGATATTGGGACGTTTAAGCGCTCATTTCACTCCATTTTACATTGCAAATGTAATGCACTAGCGTTTAAGAGTCGAAACAGGCAAAATAGCTCGCATATCGCGAAGATTTCGTCAATTTTGACTAAAACTAACTGTCATTTCCTTCCCGTTGGAGATATTTCGACGTTTATGCGCTCGTTGAAGTCCATTTTACACAGCAAATGTAATGCACTACCACTTAAGCGTCGAAACAAGCAAAATAACTCGCAAATCGCGAAGATTTGGTCAATTCTGAAGAAAACTAACTGTCATTTCCTTCCCGTTGGAGATATTTCGACGTTTAAGCGCTCATTTCACTCCATTTTACATTGCAAATGTAATGCACTACCGTTTAAGAGTCGAATCATGCAAAATAGCACGCAAATTGCGAAGATTTCGTCAATTTTGACGAAAACAAACTGTCATTTCCTTCCCGTTTTAGATATTTCTACGTTTAAGCGCTCGTTGAAGTCCATTTTGCACTGCAAATGTAACGCACTAGCGTTTAAGCGTCGAAACAAGCAAAATAGCTCGCAAATCGCGAACATTTCGTCGATTTTGGCGAAACCTAGCCGTCATTTCCTTCCTGTTCGAGATATTTCCACGTTTAAGCGCTCGTTGAAGTCCATTTTACACTGGAAATGCAATGCACTACCATTTAAGCGTCGAAACAAGCAAAATAACTCGCAAATCGCGAAGATTTCGTCAATTTTGACGAAAACTAACTGTCATTTCCTGCCCGTTGGAGATATTTCGACGTTTAAGCGCTCATTTCACTCCATTTTACATTGCAAATGTAATGCACTACCGCTTAAGAGTCGAAACATGCAAAATAGCTCGCAAATCGCGAAGATTTCGTCAATTTTGACGAAAACTAACTGTCATTTCCTTCCCGTTGGAGATATTTCGACGTTTAAGCGCTCATTTTACTCCATTTTACATTGCAAATGTAATGCACTACCGTTTAAGAGTCGAAACATGCAAACTAGATCGCAAATCGCGAAGATTTCGTCAACTTTTACGAAAACTAACTGTCGTTTCCTTCCCGTTTTAGATATTTCTACGTTTAAGCGCTCATTTCACTCCATTTTACATTGCAAATGTAATGCACTACCGTTTAAGAGTCGAAACATGCAAACTAGCTAGCAAATCGCGAAGATTTCGTCAATTTTGACGAAAACTAACTGTCATTTCCTTCCCGTTTTATATATTTCTACGTTTAACCGCACATTTCACTCCATTTTACATTGCAAATGTAATGCACTACCGTTTAAGAGTCGAAACATGCAAACTAGCTCGCAAATCGCGAAGATTTCGTCAATTTTGACGAAAACTAACTGTCATTTCCTTCTCGTTGGAGATATTTCGACGTTTAAGCGCTCATTTCACTCCATTTTACATTGCAAATGTAATGCACTACCGTTTAAGAGCCGCAACAAGCAAAATAACTCGCAAATCGCGAAGATTTCGTCAATTTTGACGAAAACTAACTGTCGTTTCCTTCCCGTTTTAGATATTTCTACGTTTATGGGCTCATTTCACTCCATTTTACATTGCAAATGTAATGCACTACCGTTTAAGAGTCGAAACATGCAAACTAGCTAGCAAATCGCGAAGATTTCGTCAATTTTGACGAAAACTAACTGTCATTTCCTTCCCGTTGGAGATATTTCGACGTCCAAGCGCTCATTTCACTCCATTTTACATTGCAAATGTAATGCACTACCGTTTAAGGGTCGAAACATGCAAAATAGCTCGCAAATCGCGAAGATTTCGTCAATTTTGAAGAAAACTAACTGTCATTTCCTTCCCGTTTTAGATATTTCTACGTTTAAGCGCTCATTTCACTCCATTTTACATTGCAAATGTAATGCACTACCGTTTAAGAGTCGAAACATGCAAACTAGCTCGCAAATCGCGAAGATTTCGTCAATTTTGACGAAAACTAACTGTCATTTCCTTCCCGTTGGAGATATTTCGCCGTTTAAGCGCTCGTTGAACACCATTTTACACTCCAAATGTAACACACTACCGTTTAAGCGCCGAAACAGGCAAAATAGCTCGCAAATCGCGAACATTTCGTCGATTTTGAAGAAATCTAGCCGTCATTTCCTTCCCGTTGAAGATATTTCGACGTTTATGCGCTCGTTGAAGTCCATTTCACACTGCAAATGTAATGCACTACCATTTAAGCGTCGAAATAAGCAAAACAGCTGGCAAATCGCGAAGATCTCGTTGATTTTGATGAAATCTAGCCGTCATTTCCTTCCTGTTGGAGATATTTCGACGTTTAAGCGCTCGTTGAAGTCCATTTTACACTGCAAATGCAATGCACTACCATTTAAGCGTCGAAACAAGCAAAATAGCTCGCAAATCGCGAACATTTCGTCGATTTTGGCGAAACCTAGCCGTCATTTCCTTCCCGTTGGAGATATTTCGACGTTTAAAGCGCTCATTTCACTCCATTTTACATTGCGAATGTAATGCACTACCGTTTAAGAGTCGAAACAAGCAAAGTAGCTCGCAAATCGCGAAGATTTCGTCAATTTTGACGAAAACTAACTGTCATTTCCTTCCCGTTTTGGATATTTCTACGTTTAAGCGCTCATTTCACTCCATTTTACATTGCAAATGTAATGCACTACCGTTTAAGAGTCGAAACATGCAAACTAGCTCGCAAATCGCGAAGATTTCGTCAATTTTGACGAAAACTAACTGTCATTTCCTTCCCGTTGGAGATATTTCGCCGTTTAAGCGCTCGTTGAACACCATTTTACACTCCAAATGTAACACACTACCGTTTAAGCGCCGAAACAGGCAAAATAGCTCGCAAATCGCGAACATTTCGTCGATTTTGAAGAAATCTAGCCGTCATTTCCTTCCCGTTGGAGATATTTCGACGTTTATGCGCTCGTTGAAGTCCATTTCACACTGCAAATGTAATGCACTACCATTTAAGCGTCGAAATAAGCAAAACAGCTGGCAAATCGCGAAGATCTCGTTGATTTTGATGAAATCTAGCCGTCATTTCCTTCCTGTTGGAGATATTTCGACGTTTAAGCGCTCGTTGAAGTCCATTTTACACTGCAAATGCAATGCACTACCATTTAAGCGTCGAAACAAGCAAAATAGCTCGCAAATCGCGAACATTTCGTCGATTTTGGCGAAACCTAGCCGTCATTTCCTTCCTGTTCGAGATATTTCCACGTTTAAGCGCTCGTTTGAAGTCCATTTTACACTGCAAATGCAATGCACTACCATTTAAGCGTCGAAACAAGCAATATAACTCGCAAATCGCGAAGATTTCGTCAATTTTGACGAAAACTAACTGTCATTTTCCTTCCCGTTGGAGATATTTCGAGGTTTAAGCGCTCATTTTACTCCATTTTACATTGCAAATGTAATGCACTACCGTTTAAGAGTCGAAACATGCAAACTAGCTCGCAAATCGCGAAGATTTCGTCAATTTTGACGAAAACTAACTGTCGTTTCCTTCCCGTTTTAGATATTTCTACGTTTAAGCGCTCGTTGATGTCCATTTTACACTGCAAATGTAACGCACTAGCGTTTAAGCGTCGAAACAAGCAAAATAGCTCGCAAATCGCGAACATTTCGTCGATTTTGGCGAAACCTAGCCGTCATTTCCTTCCTGTTCGAGGTATTTCCAGGTTTAAGCGCTCGTTGATGTCCATTTTACACTGCAAATGTAACGCACTAGCGTTTAAGCGTCGAAACAAGCACAATAGCTCGCAAATCGGGAAGATTTCGTCAATTTTGACGAAAACTAACTGTCATTCCCTTCCCGTTAGAGATATTTTCGACGCTTAAGCGCTCATTTCACTCCCTCTTACACGCTAAGTGTAAAGCACAACGTTTAAGCGTCGAAACAAGCAAAGTAGCTCTCAAATCGCGAGGATTTCGTCGATTTTGATGAAATCTAGCCGTCATTTCCTTCCTGTTCGAGATATTTCCACGTTTAAGCGCTCGTTGAAGTCCAATTTACACTGCAACTGTAACGCACTAGCGTTTAAGCGTCGAAACAAGCACAATAGCTCGCAAATCGCGAGCATCTCGTCAATTTTGACGAAAACTAAACTGTCATTTCCGTCCGTTGAAGATATTTCGATGTCAAGCGCTCGTTGAACTCCATTTATCACTGCAAATGCAATGTACAACCGTTTAAGCGTCGAAACAAGCAAAATAGATCATAAATCGCGAAAGTTTCGACGATCTTGACGAAAGCTAAGTGTCATTTCCTTCCCGTTGGCAATATTTCGACGTTTAAGCGCTCATTTCACTCCATTTTACATTGCGAATGTAATGCACTACCGTTTAAGAGTCGAAACAAGCCAAGTAGCTCGCAATCGCGAAGATTTCGTCAATTTTGACGAAAACTAACTGTCATTTCCTTCCCGTTGGAGATATTTCGCCGTTTAAGCGCTCGTTGAACACCATTTTACACTCCAAATGTAACACACTACCGTTTAAGCGCCGAAACAGGCAAAATAGCTCGCAAATCGCGAACATTTCGTCGATTTTGAAGAAATCTAGCCGTCATTTCCTTCCCGTTGGAGATATTTCGACGTTTATGCGCTCGTTGAAGTCCATTTCACACTGCAAATGTAATGCACTACCATTTAAGCGTCGAAATAAGCAAAACAGCTGGCAAATCGCGAAGATCTCGTTGATTTTGATGAAATCTAGCCGTCATTTCCTTCCTGTTGGAGATATTTCGACGTTTAAGCGCTCGTTGAAGTCATTTTACACTGCAAATGCAATGCACTACCATTTAAGCGTCGAAACAAGCAAAATAGCTCGCAAATCGCGAACATTTCGTCGATTTGGCGAAACCTAGCCGTCATTTCCTTCCTGTTCGAGATATTTCCACGTTTAAGCGCTCGTTGAAGTCCATTTTACACTGCAAATGCAATGCACTACCATTTAAGCGTCGAAACAAGCAATATAACTCGCAAATCGCGAAGATTTCGTCAATTTTGACGAAAACTAACTGTCATTTCCTTCCCGTTGGAGATATTTCGAGGTTTAAGCGCTCATTTACTCCATTTTACATTGCAAATGTAATGCACTACCGTTTAAGAGTCGAAACATGCAAACTAGCTCGCAAATCGCGAAGATTTCGTCAATTTTGACGAAAACTAACTGTCGTTTCCTTCCCGTTTTAGATATTTCTACGTTTAAGCGCTCGTTGATGTCCATTTTACACTGAAAATGTAACGCACTAGCGTTTTAAGCGTCGAAACAAGCAAAATAGCTCGCACAAATCGCGAACATTTCGTCGATTTTGGCGAAACCTAGCCGTCATTTCCTTCCTGTTCGAGGTATTTCCAGGTTTAAGCGCTCGTTGATGTCCATTTTACACTGCAAATGTAACGCACTAGCGTTTAAGCGTCGAAACAAGCACAATAGCTCGCAAATCGGGAAGATTTCGTCAATTTTGACGAAAACTAACTGTCATTCCCTTCCCGTTAGAGATATTTCGACGCTTAAGCGCTCATTTCACTCCCTCTTACACGCTAAGTGTAAAGCACAACCGTTTAAGCGTCGAAACAAGCAAAGTAGCTCTCAAATCGCGAGGATTTCGTCGATTTTGATGAAATCTAGCCGTCATTTCCTTCCTGTTCGAGATATTTCCACGTTTAAGCGCTCGTTGAAGTCCAATTTACACTGCAACTGTAACGCACTAGCGTTTAAGCGTCGAAACAAGCACAATAGCTCGCAAATCGCGAGCATCTCGTCAATTTTGACGAAAACTAACTGTCATTTCCGTCCCGTTGAAGATATTTCGATGTCCAAGCGCTCGTTGAACTCCATTTATCACTGCAAATGCAATGTACAACCGTTTAAGCGTCGAAACAAGCAAAATAGATCATAAATCGCGAAAGTTTCGACGATCTTGACGAAAGCTAAGTGTCATTTCCTTCCCGTTGGCAATATTTCGACGTTTAAGCGCTCATTTCACTCCATTTTACATTGCGAATGTAATGCACTACCGTTTAAGAGTCGAAACAAGCCAAGTAGCTCGCAAATCGCGAAGATTTCGTCAATTTTGACGAAAACTAACTGTCATTTCCTTCCCGTTGGAGATATTTCGCCGTTTAAGCGCTCGTTGAACACCATTTTACACTCCAAATGTAACACACTACCGTTTAAGCGCCGAAACAGGCAAAATAGCTCGCAAATCGCGAACATTTCGTCGATTTTGAAGAAATCTAGCCGTCATTTCCTTCCCGTTGGAGATATTTCGACGTTTATGCGCTCGTTGAAGTCCATTTCACACTGCAAATGTAATGCACTACCATTTAAGCGTCGAAATAAGCAAAACAGCTGGCAAATCGCGAAGATCTCGTTGATTTTGATGAAATCTAGCCGTCATTTCCTTCCTGTTGGAGATATTTCGACGTTTAAGCGCTCGTTGAAGTCCATTTTACACTGCAAATGCAATGCACTACCATTTAAGCGTCGAAACAAGCAAAATAGCTCGCAAATCGCGAACATTTCGTCGATTTTGGCGAAACCTAGCCGTCATTTCCTTCCTGTTCGAGATATTTCCACGTTTAAGCGCTCGTTGAAGTCCATTTTACACTGCAAATGCAATGCACTACCATTTAAGCGTCGAAACAAGCAATATAACTCGCAAATCGCGAAGATTTCGTCAATTTTGACGAAAACTAACTGTCATTTCCTTCCCGTTGGAGATATTTCGAGGTTTAAGCGCTCATTTTACTCCATTTTACATTGCAAATGTAATGCACTACCGTTTAAGAGTCGAAACATGCAAACTAGCTCGCAAATCGCGAAGATTTCGTCAATTTTGACGAAAACTAACTGTCGTTTCCTTCCCGTTTTAGATATTTCTACGTTTAAGCGCTCGTTGATGTCCATTTTACACTGAAAATGTAACGCACTAGCGTTTAAGCGTCGAAACAAGCAAAATAGCTCGCAAATCGCGAACATTTCGTCGATTTTGGCGAAACCTAGCCGTCATTTCCTTCCTGTTCGAGGTATTTCCAGGTTTAAGCGCTCGTTGATGTCCATTTTACACTGCAAATGTAACGCACTAGCGTTTAAGCGTCGAAACAAGCACAATAGCTCGCAAATCGGGAAGATTTCGTCAATTTTGACGAAAACTAACTGTCATTCCCTTCCCGTTAGAGATATTTCGACGCTTAAGCGCTCATTTCACTCCCTCTTACACGCTAAGTGTAAAGCACAACCGTTTAAGCGTCGAAACAAGCAAAGTAGCTCTCAAATCGCGAGGATTTCGTCGATTTTGATGAAATCTAGCTGTCATTTCCTTCCTGTTCGAGATATTTCCACGTTTAAGCGCTCGTTGAAGTCCAATTTACACTGCAACTGTAACGCACTAGCGTTTAAGCGTCGAAACAAGCACAATAGCTCGCAAATCGCGAGCATCTCGTCAATTTTGACGAAAACTAACTGTCATTTCCGTCCCGTTGAAGATATTTCGATGTCCAAGCGCTCGTTGAACTCCATTTATCACTGCAAATGCAATGTACAACCGTTTAAGCGTCGAAACAAGCAAAATAGATCATAAATCGCGAAGGTTTCGACGATCTTGACGAAAGCTAAGTGTCATTTCCTTCCCGTTGGAGATATTTCGACGTTTATGCGCTCGTTGAAGTCCATTTTACACTGCAAATGTAATGCACTACCATTTAAGCGTCGAAATAAGCAAAGCAGCTGGCAAATCGCGAAGACCTCGTTGATTTTGATGAAATCTAGCCGTCATTTCCTTCCCGTTGGAGATATTTCAACGTTTAAGCGCTCGTTGAGCTCCATTTTACATTGCCAAAGTAATGCACTACCGTTTAAGAGTTGTAGCAAGCAAAATAGCTCGCAAATCGCGAAGATTTCGTCGATTTTGAGCTCCATTTTACATTGCCAAAGTAATGCACTACCGTTTAAGAGTTGAAGCAAGCATAATAGCTCGCAAATCGCGAAGATTTCATCGATTATGACGAAAACTAACTGTCATTTCCTTCCCGTTGGAGATATTTCGACGTTTAAGCGCTCGTTGAACTCCATTTTACACTGCAAATGTAACGCACTAGCGTTTAAACGTCGAAACTGGCAAAATAGCTCGCAAATCGCGGAAATTTCGTCGATTTTGACGAAATCTAGCAGTCATTTCCTTCCCGTTGGAAATATTTCGTCGTTTAAGCGCTCGTTGAAGACCATTTTACACTGCAAATGCAACGCACTACCATTTAAGCGTCGAAACAAGCAAAATAACTCGCAAATCGCGAAGAGTTCGTCAATTTTGACGAAAACTAACTGTCATTTCCTTCCCGTTGGAGATATTTCAACGTTTAAGCGCTCGTTAAGCTCCATTTTACATTGCCAAAGTAATGCACTACCGTTTAAGAGTTGAAGCAAGCATAATAGCTCGCAAATCGCGAAGATTTCGTCGATTTTGACGAAAACCAACTGTCATTTCCTTCCCGTTGGAGATATTTCGACGTTTATGCGCTCGTTGAAGTCCATTTTACACTGCAAATGTAATGCACTACCATTTAAGCGTCGAAATAAGCAAAGCAGCTGGCAAATCGCGAAGACCTCGTTGATTTTGATGAAATCTAGCCGTCATTTCCTTCCCGTTGGAGATATTTCAACGTTTAAGCGCTCGTTGAGCTCCATTTTACATTGCCAAAGTAATGCACTACCGTTTAAGAGTTGTAGCAAGCAAAATAGCTCGCAAATCGCGAAGATTTCGTCGATTTTGACGAAAACTAACTGTCATTTATTTCCCGTTTTAGATATTTCTACGTTTAAGCGCTCGTTGATGTCCATTTTACACTGCAAATGTAACGCACTAGCGTTTAAGCGTCGAAACAAGCAAAATAGCTCGCAAATCGGGAAGATTTCGTCAATTTTGACGAAAACTAACTGTCATTCCCTTCCCGTTAGAGATATTTCGATGCTTAAGCGCTCATTTCACTCCCTCTTACACGCCAAGTGTAAAGCACAACCGTTTAAGCGTCGAAACAAGCAAAGTAGCTCGCAAATCGCGAGGATTTCGTCGATTTTGATGAAATCTAGCCGTCATTTCCTTCCTGTTCGAGATATTTCCACGTTTAAGCGCTCGTTGAAGTCCAATTTACACTGCAACTGTAACGCACTAGCATTTAAGCGTCGAAACAAGCACAAAAGCTCGCAAATCGCGAGCATCTCGTCAATTTTGACGAAAACTAACTGTCATTTCCGTCCCGTTGAAGATATTTCCATGTCCAAGCGCTCGTTGAACTCCATTTATCACTGCAAATGCAATGTACAACCGTTTAAGCGTCGAAACAAGCAAAATAGATCATAAATCGCGAAGGTTTCGACGATCTTGACGAAAACTAAGTGTCATTTCCTTACCGTTGGAGATATTTCGACGTTTAAGCGCTCATTTCACTCCATTTTACACTGCAAATTTAACGCACTACCGTTTAAGCGCCGAAACAGGCAAAATAGCTCACAAATCGCGAAGATTTCGTCGATCTTGACGAAAACTAACTGTCATTTCCGTCCCGTTGAAGATATTTCGATGTCCAAGCGCTCGTTGAACTCCATTTATCACTGCAAATGCAATGTACAACCGTTTAAGCGTCGAAACATGCAAAATAGATCATAAATCGCGAAGGTTTCGACGATCTTGACGAAAGCTAAGTGTCATTTCCTTCCCGTTGGAGATATTTCGACGTTTAAGCGCTCATTTCACTCCATTTTACATTGCGAATGTAATGCACTACCGTTTAAGAGTCGAAACAAGCAAAGTAGCTCGCAAATCGCGAAGAATTCGTCGATCTTGACGAAAACTAAGTGTCATTTCCTTCCCGTTGGAGATATTTCGACGTTTAAGCGCTCATTTCACTCCATTTTACATTGCGAATGTAATGCACTACCGTTTAAGACTCGAAACATGCAAAATAGCTCGCAAATCGCGAAGATTTCGTCAATTTTGAGCTCCATTTTACATTGCCAAAGTAATGCACTACCGTTTAAGAGTTGAAGCAAGCATAATAGCTCGCAAATCGCGAAGATTTCGTTAATTTTGACGAAAACTAACTGTCATTTCCTTCCCGTTGGAGATATTTCGACGTTTAAGCGCTAGTTGAGCTCCATTTTACATTGCCAAAGTAATGCACTACCGTTTAAGATTTGAAGCAAGCGTAATAGCTCGCAAATCGCGAAGATTTCGTCGATTATGACGAAAACTAACTGTCATTTCCTTCCCGTTGGAGATATTTCGACGTTTAAGCGCTCGTTGAACTCCATTTTACACTGCAAATGTAATGCACTACCATTTAAGCGTCGAAATAAGCAAAGCAGCTGGCAAATCGCGAAGACCTCGTTGATTTTGATGAAATCTAGCCGTCATTTCCTTCCCGTTGGAGATATTTCAACGTTTAAGCGCTCATTTCACTCCATTTTACATTGCAAATGTAATGCACTACCGTTTAAACGTCGAAACAGGCAAAATAGCTCGCAAATCGCGGACATTTCGTCGATTTTGACGAAATCTAGCCGTCATTTCTTTCCCGTTGGAAATATTTCGTCGTTTAAGCGCTCGTTGAAGACCATTTTACACTGCAAATGCAACGCACTACCATTTAAGCGTCGAAATAAGCAAAGCAGCTGGCAAATCGCGAAGACCTCGTTGATTTTGATGAAATCTAGCCGTCATTTCCTTCCCGTTGGAGATATTTCAACGTTTAAGCGCTCATTTCACTCCATTTTACATTGCAAATGTAATGCACTACCGTTTAAGGGTCGAAACATGCAAAATAGCTCGCAAATCGCGAAGATTTCGTCGATTTTGACGAAAACTAACTGTCATTTCCTTCCCGTTTTAGATATTTCTACGTTTAAGCGCTCATTTCACTCCATTTTACATTGCAAATGTAATGCACTGCCGTTTAAGAGTCGAAACATGCAAACTAGCTCGCAAATCGCGAAGATTTCGTCAATTTTGACGAAAACTAACTGTCATTTCCTTCCCGTTGGAGATATTTCGCCGTTTAAGCGCTCGTTGAACACCATTTTACACTCCAAATGTAACACACTACCGTTTAAGCGCCGAAACAGGCAAAATAGCTCGCAAATCGCGAACATTTCGTCGATTTTGAAGAAATCTAGCCGTCATTTCCTTCCCGTTGGAGATATTTCGACGTTTATGCGCTCGTTGAAGTCCATTTCACACTGCAAATGTAATGCACTACCATTTAAGCGTCGAAATAAGCAAAACAGCTGGCAAATCGCGAAGATCTCGTTGATTTTGATGAAATCTAGCCGTCATTTCCTTCCTGTTGGAGATATTTCGACGTTTAAGCGCTCGTTGAAGTCCATTTTACACTGCAAATGCAATGCACTACCATTTAAGCGTCGAAACAAGCAAAATAGCTCGCAAATCGCGAACATTTCGTCGATTTTGGCGAAACCTAGCCGTCATTTCCTTCCTGTTGGAGATATTTCGACGTTTAAGCGCTCGTTGAAGTCCATTTTACACTGCAAATGCAATGCACTACCATTTAAGCGTCGAAACAAGCAATATAACTCGCAAATCGCGATGATTTCGTCAATTTTGACGAAAACTAACTGTCATTTCCTGCCCGTTGGAGATATTTCGACGTTTATGCGCTCGTTGAAGTCCATTTTACATTGCAAATGTAATGCACTACCGTTTAAGAGTCGAAACATGCAAAATAGCTCGCAAATCGCGAAGATTTCGTCAATTTTGACGAAAACTAACTGTCATTTCCTTCCCGTTGGAGATATTTCGACGTTTAAGCGCTCATTTTACTCCATTTTACATTGCAAATGTAATGCACTACCGTTTAAGAGTCGAAACATGCAAACTAGCTCGCAAATCGCGAAGATTTCGTCAATTTTGACGAAAACTAACTGTCGTTTCCTTCCCGTTTTAGATATTTCTACGTTTAAGCGCTCGTTGATGTCCATTTTACACTGCAAATGTAACGCACTAGCGTTTAAGCGTCGAAACAAGCAAAATAGCTCGCAAATCGCGAACATTTCGTCGATTTTGGCGAAACCTAGCCGTCATTTCCTTCCTGTTCGAGGTATTTCCAGGTTTAAGCGCTCGTTGATGTCCATTTTACACTGCAAATGTAACGCACTAGCGGTTAAGCGTCGAAACAAGCACAATAGCTCGCAAATCGGGAAGATTTCGTCAATTTTGACGAAAACTAACTGTCATTCCCTTCCCGTTAGAGATATTTCGACGCTTAAGCGCTCATTTCACTCCCTCTTACACGCTAAGTGTAAAGCACAACCGTTTAAGCGTCGAAACAAGCAAAGTAGCTCTCAAATCGCGAGGATTTCGTCGATTTTGATGAAATCTAGCCGTCATTTCCTTCCTGTTCGAGGTATTTCCAGGTTTAAGCGCTCGTTGAAGTCCAATTTACACTGCAACTGTAACGCACTAGCGTTTAAGCGTCGAAACAAGCACAATAGCTCGCAAATCGCGAGCATCTCGTCAATTTTGACGAAAACTAACTGTCATTTCCGTCCCGTTGAAGATATTTCGATGTCCAAGCGCTCGTTGAACTCCATTTATCACTGCAAATGCAATGTACAACCGTTTAAGCGTCGAAACAAGCAAAATAGATCATAAATCGCGAAGGTTTCGACGATCTTGACGAAAGCTAAGTGTCATTTCCTTCCCGTTGGAGATATTTCGACGTTTAAGCGCTCATTTCACTCCATTTTACATTGCGAATGTAATGCACTACCGTTTAAGAGTCGAAACAAGCAAAGTAGCTCGCAAATCGCGAAGAATTCGTCGATCTTGACGAAAACTAACTGTCACTTCCTTACTGTTGGAGATATTTCGACGTTTGAGCGCTCGTTGAACTCCATTTATCACTGCAAATGTAACGCACTAGCGTTTAAGCGTCGAAACAAGCAAAATAGCTCGCAAATCGCGAAGATTTCGTCGATCTTGACGAAAACTAAGTGTCATTTCCTTCCCGTTGGAGATATTTCGACGTTTAAGCGCTCATTTCACTCCATTTTACATTGCGAATGTAATGCACTACCGTTTAAGAGTCGAAACATGCAAAATAGCTCGCAAATCGCGAAGATTTCGTCAATTTTGAGCTCCATTTTACATTGCCAAAGTAATGCACTACCGTTTAAGAGTTGAAGCAAGCATAATAGCTCGCAAATCGCGAAGATTTCATCGATTATGACGAAAACTAACTGTCATTTCCTTCCCGTTGGAGATATTTCGACGTTTAAGCGCTCGTTGAACTCCATTTTACACTGCAAATGTAACGCACTAGCGTTTAAACGTCGAAACTGGCAAAATAGCTCGCAAATCGCGGACATTTCGTCGATTTTGACGAAATCTAGCCGTCATTTCCTTCCCGTTGGAAATATTTCGTCGTTTAAGCGCTCGTTGAAGACCATTTTACACTGCAAATGCAACGCACTACCATTTAAGCGTCGAAACAAGCAAAATAACTCGCAAATCGCGAAGAGTTCGTCAATTTTGACGAAAACTAACTGTCATTTCCTTCCCGTTGGAGATATTTCAACGTTTAAGCGCTCGTTAAGCTCCATTTTACATTGCCAATGTAATGCACTACCGTTTAAGAGTTGAAGCAAGCATAATAGCTCGCAAATCGCGAAGATTTCGTCGATTTTGACGAAAACCAACTGTCATTTCCTTCCCGTTGGAGATATTTCGACGTTTATGCGCTCGTTGAAGTCCATTTTACACTGCAAATGTAATGCACTACCATTTAAGCGTCGAAATAAGCAAAGCAGCTGGCAAATCGCGAAGACCTCGTTGATTTTGATGAAATCTAGCCGTCATTTCCTTCCCGTTGGAGATATTTCAACGTTTAAGCGCTCGTTGAGCTCCATTTTACATTGCCAAAGTAATGCACTACAGTTTAAGAGTTGTAGCAAGCAAAATAGCTCGCAAATCGCGAAGATTTCGTCGATTTTGACGAAAACTAACTGTCATTTATTTCCCGTTTTAGATATTTCTACGTTTAAGCGCTCGTTGATGTGCATTTTACACTGCAAATGTAACGCACTAGCGTTTAAGCGTCGAAACAAGCAAAATAGCTCGCAAATCGCGAACATTTCGTCGATTTTGGCGAAACCTAGCCGTCATTTCCTTCCTGTTCGAGATATTTCCAGGTTTAAGCGCTCGTTGATGTCCATTTTACACTGCAAATGTAACGCACTAGCGTTTAAGCGTCGAAACAAGCACAATACCTCGCAAATCGGGAAGATTTCGTCAATTTTGACGAAAACTAACTGTCATTCCCTTCCCGTTAGAGATATTTCGACGCTTAAGCGCTCATTTCACTCCCTCTTACACGCCAAGTGTAAAGCACAACCGTTTAAGCGTCGAAACAAGCAAAGTAGCTCTCAAATCGCGAGGATTTCGTCGATTTTGATGAAATCTAGCCGTCATTTCCTTCCTGTTCGAGATATTTCCACGTTTAAGCGCTCGTTGAAGTCCAATTTACACTGCAACTGTAACGCACTAGCATTTAAGCGTCGAAACAAGCACAAAAGCTCGCAAATCGCGAGCATCTCGTCAATTTTGACGAAAACTAACTGTCATTTCCGTCCCGTTGAAGATATTTCAATGTCCAAGCGCTCGTTGAACTCCATTTATCACTGCAAATGCAATGTACAACCGTTTAAGCGTCGAAACAAGCAAAATAGATCATAAATCGCGAAGGTTTCGACGATCTTGACGAAAACTAAGTGTCATTTCCTTACCGTTGGAGATATTTCGACGTTTAAGCGCTCATTTCACTCCATTTTACACTGCAAATTTAACGCACTACCGTTTAAGCGCCGAAACAGGCAAAATAGCTCACAAATCGCGAAGATTTCGTCGATCTTGACGAAAACTAACTGTCATTTCCGTCCCGTTGAAGATATTTCGATGTCCAAGCGCTCGTTGAACTCCATTTATCACTGCAAATGCAATGTACAACCGTTTAAGCGTCGAAACAAGCAAAATAGATCATAAATCGCGAAGGTTTCGACGATCTTGACGAAAGCTAAGTGTCATTTCCTTCCCGTTGGAGATATTTCGACGTTTAAGCGCTCATTTCACTCCATTTTACATTGCGAATGTAATGCACTACCGTTTAAGAGTCGAAACAAGCAAAGTAGCTCGCAAATCGCGAAGAATTCGTCGATCTTGACGAAAACTAACTGTCACTTCCTTACTGTTGGAGATATTTCGACGTTTGAGCGCTAGTTGAGCTCCATTTTACATTGCCAAAGTAATGCACTACCGTTTAAGATTTGAAGCAAGCATAATAGCTCGCAAATCGCGAAGATTTCGTCAATTTTGACGAAAACTAACTGTCATTTCCTTCCCGTTTTAGATATTTCTACGTTTAAGCGCTCGTTGATGTCCATTTTACACTGCAAATGTAACGCACTAGCGTTTAAGCGTCGAAACAAGCAAAATAGCCCGCAAATCGCGAACATTTCGTCGATCATGACGAAAACTAAGTGTCATTTCCTTCCCGTTGGAGATATTTCGACGTTTAAGCGCTCATTTCACTCCATTTTACATTGCGAATGTAATGCACTACCGTTTAAGAGTCGAAACATGCAAAATAGCTCGCAAATCGCGAAGATTTCGTCAATTTTGAGCTCCATTTTACATTGCCAAAGTAATGCACTACCGTTTAAGAGTTGAAGCAAGCATAATAGCTCGCAAATCGCGAAGATTTCGTTAATTTTGACGAAAACTAACTGTCATTTCCTTCCCGTTGGAGATATTTCGCCGTTTAAGCGCTTATTTCACTCCATTTTACATTGCAAATGTAATGCACTACCGTTTAAGGGTCGAAACATGCAAAATAGCTCGCAAATCGCGAAGATTTCGTCAATTTTGACGAAAACTAACTGTCATTTCCTTCCCGTTTTAGATATTTCTACGTTTAAGCGCTCATTTCACTCCATTTTACATTGCAAATGTAATGCACTACCGTTTAAGAGTCGAAACATGCAAACTAGCTCGCAAATCGCGAAGATTTCGTCAATTTTGACGAAAACTAACTGTCATTTCCTTCCCGTTGGAGATATTTCGCCGTTTAAGCGCTCGTTGAACACCATTTTACACTCCAAATGTAACACACTACCGTTTAAGCGCCGAAACAGGCAAAATAGCTCGCAAATCGCGAACATTTCGTCGATTTTGAAGAAATCTAGCCGTCATTTCCTTCCCGTTGGAGATATTTCGACGTTTATGCGCTCGTTGAAGTCCATTTCACACTGCAAATGTAATGCACTACCATTTAAGCGTCGAAATAAGCAAAACAGCTGGCAAATCGCGAAGATCTCGTTGATTTTGATGAAATCTAGCCGTCATTTCCTTCCTGTTGGAGATATTTCGACGTTTAAGCGCTCGTTGAAGTCCATTTTACACTGCAAATGCAATGCACTACCATTTAAGCGTCGAAACAAGCAAAATAGCTCGCAAATCGCGAACATTTCGTCGATTTTGGCGAAACCTAGCCGTCATTTCCTTCCTGTTCGAGATATTTCCACGTTTAAGCGCTCGTTGAAGTCCATTTTACACTGCAAATGCAATGCACTACCATTTAAGCGTCGAAACAAGCAATATAACTCGCAAATCGCGAAGATTTCGTCAATTTTGAAGAAAACTAACTGTCATTTCCTGCCCGTTGGAGATATTTCGACGTTTAAGCGCTCATTTCACTCCATTTTACATTGCAAATGTAATGCACTACCGTTTAAGAGTCGAAACATGCAAAATAGCTCGCAAATCGCGAAGATTTCGTCAATTTTGACGAAAACTAACTGTCATTTCCTTCCCGTTGGAGATATTTCGAGGTTTAAGCGCTCATTTTACTCCATTTTACATTGCAAATGTAATGCACTACCGTTTAAGAGTCGAAACATGCAAACTAGCTCGCAAATCGCGAAGATTTCGTCAATTTTGACGAAAACTAACTGTCGTTTCCTTCCCGTTTTAGATATTTCTACGTTTAAGCGCTCGTTGATGTCCATTTTACACTGCAAATGTAACGCACTAGCGTTTAAGCGTCGAAACAAGCACAATAGCTCGCAAATCGGGAAGATTTCGTCAATTTTGACGAAAACTAACTGTCATTCCCTTCCCGTTAGAGATATTTCGACGCTTAAGCGCTCATTTCACTCCCTCTTACACGCTAAGTGTAAAGCACAACCGTTTAAGCGTCGAAACAAGCAAAGTAGCTCTCAAATCGCGAGGATTTCGTCGATTTTGATGAAATCTAGCCGTCATTTCCTTCCTGTTCGAGATATTTCCACGTTTAAGCGCTCGTTGAAGTCCAATTTACACTGCAACTGTAACGCACTAGCGTTTAAGCGTCGAAACAAGCACAATAGCTCGCAAATCGCGAGCATCTCGTCAATTTTGACGAAAACTAACTGTCATTTCCGTCCCGTTGAAGATATTTCAATGTCCAAGCGCTCGTTGAACTCCATTTATCACTGCAAATGCAATGTACAACCGTTTAAGCGTCGAAACAAGCAAAATAGATCATAAATCGCGAAGGTTTCGACGATCTTGACGAAAACTAAGTGTCATTTCCTTACCGTTGGAGATATTTCGACGTTTAAGCGCTCATTTCACTCCATTTTACACTGCAAATTTAACGCACTACCGTTTAAGCGCCGAAACAGGCAAAATAGCTCACAAATCGCGAAGATTTCGTCGATCTTGACGAAAACTAACTGTCATTTCCGTCCCGTTGAAGATATTTCGATGTCCAAGCGCTCGTTGAACTCCATTTATCACTGCAAATGCAATGTACAACCGTTTAAGCGTCGAAACAAGCAAAATAGATCATAAATCGCGAAGGTTTCGACGATCTTGACGAAAGCTAAGTGTCATTTCCTTCCCGTTGGAGATATTTCGACGTTTAAGCGCTCATTTCACTCCATTTTACATTGCGAATGTAATGCACTACCGTTTAAGAGTCGAAACAAGCAAAGTAGCTCGCAAATCGCGAAGAATTCGTCGATCTTGACGAAAACTAACTGTCACTTCCTTACTGTTGGAGATATTTCGACGTTTGAGCGCTCGTTGAACTCCATTTATCACTGCAAATGTAACGCACTAGCGTTTAAGCGTCGAAACAAGCAAAATAGCTCGCAAATCGCGAAGATTTCGTCGATCTTGACGAAAACTAAGTGTCATTTCCTTCCCGTTGGAGATATTTCGACGTTTAAGCGCTCATTTCACTCCATTTTACATTGCGAATGTAATGCACTACCGTTTAAGAGTCGAAACATGCAAAATAGCTCGCAAATCGCGAAGATTCCGTCAATTTTGAGCTCCATTTTACATTGCCAAAGTAATGCACTACCGTTTAAGAGTTGAAGCAAGCATAATAGCTCGCAAATCGCGAAGATTTCGTTAATTTTGACGAAAACTAACTGTCATTTCCTTCCCGTTGGAGATATTTCGACGTTTAAGCGCTAGTTGAGCTCCATTTTACATTGCCAAAGTAATGCACTACCGTTTAAGATTTGAAGCAAGCATAATAGCTCGCAAATCGCGAAGATTTCGTCAATTTTGACGAAAACTAACTGTCATTTCCTTCCCGTTGGAGATATTTCGCCGTCTAAGCGCTCATTTCACTCCATTTTACATTGCAAATGTAATGCACTACCGTTTAAGGGTCGAAACATGCAAAATAGCTCGCAAATCGCGAAGATTTCGTCAATTTTGACGAAAACTAACTGTCATTTCCTTCCCGTTTTAGATATTTCTACGTTTAAGCGCTCATTTCACTCCATTTTACATTGCAAATGTAATGCACTACCGTTTAAGAGTCGAAACATGCAAACTAGCTCGCAAATCGCGAAGATTTCGTCAATTTTGACGAAAACTAACTGTCATTTCCTTCCCGTTGGAGATATTTCGCCGTTTAAGCGCTCGTTGAACACCATTTTACACTCCAAATGTAACACACTACCGTTTAAGCGCCGAAACAGGCAAAATAGCTCGCAAATCGCGAACATTTCGTCGATTTTGAAGAAATCTAGCCGTCATTTCCTTCCCGTTGGAGATATTTCGACGTTTATGCGCTCGTTGAAGTCCATTTCACACTGCAAATGTAATGCACTACCATTTAAGCGTCGAAATAAGCAAAACAGCTGGCAAATCGCGAAGATCTCGTTGATTTTGATGAAATCTAGCCGTCATTTCCTTCCTGTTGGAGATATTTCGACGTTTAAGCGCTCGTTGAAGTCCATTTTACACTGCAAATGCAATGCACTACCATTTAAGCGTCGAAACAAGCAAAATAGCTCGCAAATTGCGAACATTTCGTCGATTTTGGCGAAACCTAGCCGTCATTTCCTTCCTGTTCGAGATATTTCCACGTTTAAGCGCTCGTTGAAGTCCATTTTATACTGCAAATGCAATGCACTACCATTTAAGCGTCGAAACAAGCAATATAACTCGCAAATCGCGAAGATTTCGTCAATTTTGACGAAAACTAACTGTCATTTCCTGCCCGTTGGAGATATTTCGACGTTTAAGCGCTCATTTCACTCCATTTTACATTGCAAATGTAATGCACTACCGTTTAAGAGTCGAAACATGCAAAATAGCTCGCAAATCGCGAAGATTTCGTCAATTTTGACGAAAACTAACTGTCATTTCCTTCCCGTTGGAGATATTTCGAGGTTTAAGCGCTCATTTTACTCCATTTTACATTGCAAATGTAATGCACTACCGTTTAAGAGTCGAAACATGCAAACTAGCTCGCAAATCGCGAAGATTTCGTCAATTTTGACGAAAACTAACTGTCGTTTCCTTCCCGTTTTAGATATTTCTACGTTTAAGCGCTCGTTGATGTCCATTTTACACTGCAAATGTAACGCACTAGCGTTTAAGCGTCGAAACAAGCAAAATAGCTCGCAAATCGCGAACATTTCGTCGATTTTGGCGAAACCTAGCCGTCATTTCCTTCCTGTTCGAGGTATTTCCAGGTTTAAGCGCTCGTTGATGTCCATTTTACACTGCAAATGTAACGCACTAGCGTTTAAGCGTCGAAACAAGCACAATAGCTCGCAAATCGGGAAGATTTCGTCAATTTTGACGAAAACTAACTGTCATTCCCTTCCCGTTAGAGATATTTCGACGCTTAAGCGCTCATTTCACTCCCTCTTACACGCTAAGTGTAAAGCACAACCGTTTAAGCGTCGAAACAAGCAAAGTAGCTCTCAAATCGCGAGGATTTCGTCGATTTTGATGAAATCTAGCCGTCATTTCCTTCCTGTTCGAGATATTTCCACGTTTAAGCGCTCGTTGAAGTCCAATTTACACTGCAACTGTAACGCACTAGCGTTTAAGCGTCGAAACAAGCACAATAGCTCGCAAATCGCGAGCATCTCGTCAATTTTGACGAAAACTAACTGTCATTTCCGTCCCGTTGAAGATATTTCAATGTCCAAGCGCTCGTTGAACTCCATTTATCACTGCAAATGCAATGTACAACCGTTTAAGCGTCGAAACAAGCAAAATAGATCATAAATCGCGAAGGTTTCGACGATCTTGACGAAAACTAAGTGTCATTTCCTTACCGTTGGAGATATTTCGACGTTTAAGCGCTCATTTCACTCCATTTTACACTGCAAATTTAACGCACTACCGTTTAAGCGCCGAAACAGGCAAAATAGCTCACAAATCGCGAAGATTTCGTCGATCTTGACGAAAACTAACTGTCATTTCCGTCCCGTTGAAGATATTTCGATGTCCAAGCGCTCGTTGAACTCCATTTATCACTGCAAATGCAATGTACAACCGTTTAAGCGTCGAAACAAGCAAAATAGATCATAAATCGCGAAGGTTTCGACGATCTTGACGAAAGCTAAGTGTCATTTCCTTCCCGTTGGAGATATTTCGACGTTTAAGCGCTCATTTCACTCCATTTTACATTGCGAATGTAATGCACTACCGTTTAAGAGTCGAAACAAGCAAAGTAGCTCGCAAATCGCGAAGAATTCGTCGATCTTGACGAAAACTAACTGTCACTTCCTTACTGTTGGAGATATTTCGACGTTTGAGCGCTCGTTGAACTCCATTTATCACTGCAAATGTAACGCACTAGCGTTTAAGCGTCGAAACAAGCAAAATAGCTCGCAAATCGCGAAGATTTCGTCGATCTTGACGAAAACTAAGTGTCATTTCCTTCCCGTTGGAGATATTTCGACGTTTAAGCGCTCATTTCACTCCATTTTACATTGCGAATGTAATGCACTACCGTTTAAGAGTCGAAACATGCAAAATAGCTCGCAAATCGCGAAGATTTCGTCAATTTTGAGCTCCATTTTACATTGCCAAAGTAATGCACTACCGTTTAAGAGTTGAAGCAAGCATAATAGCTCGCAAATCGCGAAGATTTCGTTAATTTTGACGAAAACTAACTGTCATTTCCTTCCCGTTGGAGATATTTCGACGTTTAAGCGCTAGTTGAGCTCCATTTTACATTGCCAAAGTAATGCACTACCGTTTAAGATTTGAAGCAAGCATAATAGCTCGCAAATCGCGAAGATTTCGTCAATTTTGACGAAAACTAACTGTCATTTCCTTCCCGTTGGAGATATTTCGCCGTCTAAGCGCTCATTTCACTCCATTTTACATTGCAAATGTAATGCACTACCGTTTAAGGGTCGAAACATGCAAAATAGCTCGCAAATCGCGAAGATTTCGTCAATTTTGACGAAAACTAACTGTCATTTCCTTCCCGTTTTAGATATTTCTACGTTTAAGCGCTCATTTCACTCCATTTTACATTGCAAATGTAATGCACTACCGTTTAAGAGTCGAAACATGCAAACTAGCTCGCAAATCGCGAAGATTTCGTCAATTTTGACGAAAACTAACTGTCATTTCCTTCCCGTTGGAGATATTTCGCCGTTTAAGCGCTCGTTGAACACCATTTTACACTCCAAATGTAACACACTACCGTTTAAGCGCCGAAACAGGCAAAATAGCTCGCAAATCGCGAACATTTCGTCGATTTTGAAGAAATCTAGCCGTCATTTCCTTCCCGTTGGAGATATTTCGACGTTTATGCGCTCGTTGAAGTCCATTTCACACTGCAAATGTAATGCACTACCATTTAAGCGTCGAAATAAGCAAAACAGCTGGCAAATCGCGAAGATCTCGTTGATTTTGATGAAATCTAGCCGTCATTTCCTTCCTGTTGGAGATATTTCGACGTTTAAGCGCTCGTTGAAGTCCATTTTACACTGCAAATGCAATGCACTACCATTTAAGCGTCGAAACAAGCAAAATAGCTCGCAAATTGCGAACATTTCGTCGATTTTGGCGAAACCTAGCCGTCATTTCCTTCCTGTTCGAGATATGTCCACGTTTAAGCGCTCGTTGAAGTCCATTTTATACTGCAAATGCAATGCACTACCATTTAAGCGTCGAAACAAGCAATATAACTCGCAAATCGCGAAGATTTCGTCAATTTTGACGAAAACTAACTGTCATTTCCTGCCCGTTGGAGATATTTCGACGTTTAAGCGCTCATTTCACTCCATTTTACATTGCAAATGTAATGCACTACCGTTTAAGAGTCGAAACATGCAAAATAGCTCGCAAATCGCGAAGATTTCGTCAATTTTGACGAAAACTAACTGTCATTTCCTTCCCGTTGGAGATATTTCGAGGTTTAAGCGCTCATTTTACTCCATTTTACATTGCAAATGTAATGCACTACCGTTTAAGAGTCGAAACATGCAAACTAGCTCGCAAATCGCGAAGATTTCGTCAATTTTGACGAAAACTAACTGTCGTTTCCTTCCCGTTTTAGATATTTCTACGTTTAAGCGCTCGTTGATGTCCATTTTACACTGCAAATGTAACGCACTAGCGTTTAAGCGTCGAAACAAGCAAAATAGCTCGCAAATCGCGAACATTTCGTCGATTTTGGCGAAACCTAGCCGTCATTTCCTTCCTGTTCGAGGTATTTCCAGGTTTAAGCGCTCGTTGATGTCCATTTTACACTGCAAATGTAACGCACTAGCGTTTAAGCGTCGAAACAAGCACAATAGCTCGCAAATCGGGAAGATTTCGTCAATTTTGACGAAAACTAACTGTCATTCCCTTCCCGTTAGAGATATTTCGACGCTTAAGCGCTCATTTCACTCCCTCTTACACGCTAAGTGTAAAGCACAACCGTTTAAGCGTCGAAACAAGCAAAATAGCTCGCAAATCGCGAACATTTCGTCGATTTTGGCGAAACCTAGCCGTCATTTCCTTCCTGTTCGAGGTATTTCCAGGTTTAAGCGCTCGTTGATGTCCATTTTACACTGCAAATGTAACGCACTAGCGTTTAAGCGTCGAAACAAGCAAAATAGCTCGCAAATCGCGAAGATTTCGTCGATCTTGACGAAAACTAAGTGTCATTTCCTTCCCGTTGGAGATATTTCGACGTTTAAGCGCTCATTTCACTCCATTTTACATTGCGAATGTAATGCACTACCGTTTAAGAGTCGAAACATGCAAAATAGCTCGCAAATCGCGAAGATTTCGTCAATTTTGAGCTCCATTTTACATTGCCAAAGTAATGCACTACCGTTTAAGAGTTGAAGCAAGCATAATAGCTCGCAAATCGCGAAGATTTCATCGATTATGACGAAAACTAACTGTCATTTCCTTCCCGTTGGAGATATTTCGACGTATAAGCGCTCGTTGAACTCCATTTTACACTGCAAATGTAACGCACTAGCGTTTAAACGTCGAAACTGGCAAAATAGCTCGCAAATCGCGGACATTTCGTCGATTTTGACGAAATCTAGCCGTCATTTCCTTCCCGTTGGAAATATTTCGTCGTTTAAGCGCTCGTTGAAGACCATTTTACACTGCAAATGCAACGCACTACCATTTAAGCGTCGAAACAAGCAAAATAACTCGCAAATCGCGAA
Source organism: Bombus vancouverensis nearcticus (assembly GCF_051014615.1). Taxonomy (NCBI): domain Eukaryota; kingdom Metazoa; phylum Arthropoda; class Insecta; order Hymenoptera; family Apidae; genus Bombus; species Bombus vancouverensis. The sequence continues at coordinate 71,526 of NW_027468972.1, forward strand.
GAGTTCGTCAATTTTGACGAAAACTAACTGTCATTTCCTTCCCGTTGGAGATATTTCGACGTTTAAGCGCTAGTTGAGCTCCATTTTACATTGCCAAAGTAATGCACTACCGTTTAAGATTTGAAGCAAGCATAATAGCTCGCAAATCGCGAAGATTTCGTCAATTTTGACGAAAACTAACTGTCATTTCCTTCCCGTTGGAGATATTTCGCCGTCTAAGCGCTCATTTCACTCCATTTTACATTGCAAATGTAATGCACTACCGTTTAAGGGTCGAAACATGCAAAATAGCTCGCAAATCGCGAAGATTTCGTCAATTTTGACGAAAACTAACTGTCATTTCCTTCCCGTTTTAGATATTTCTACGTTTAAGCGCTCATTTCACTCCATTTTACATTGCAAATGTAATGCACTACCGTTTAAGAGTCGAAACATGCAAACTAGCTCGCAAATCGCGAAGATTTCGTCAATTTTGACGAAAACTAACTGTCATTTCCTTCCCGTTGGAGATATTTCGCCGTTTAAGCGCTCGTTGAACACCATTTTACACTCCAAATGTAACACACTACCGTTTAAGCGCCGAAACAGGCAAAATAGCTCGCAAATCGCGAACATTTCGTCGATTTTGAAGAAATCTAGCCGTCATTTCCTTCCCGTTGGAGATATTTCGACGTTTATGCGCTCGTTGAAGTCCATTTCACACTGCAAATGTAATGCACTACCATTTAAGCGTCGAAATAAGCAAAACAGCTGGCAAATCGCGAAGATCTCGTTGATTTTGATGAAATCTAGCCGTCATTTCCTTCCTGTTGGAGATATTTCGACGTTTAAGCGCTCGTTGAAGTCCATTTTACACTGCAAATGCAATGCACTACCATTTAAGCGTCGAAACAAGCAAAATAGCTCGCAAATTGCGAACATTTCGTCGATTTTGGCGAAACCTAGCCGTCATTTCCTTCCTGTTCGAGATATTTCCACGTTTAAGCGCTCGTTGAAGTCCATTTTATACTGCAAATGCAATGCACTACCATTTAAGCGTCGAAACAAGCAATATAACTCGCAAATCGCGAAGATTTCGTCAATTTTGACGAAAACTAACTGTCATTTCCTGCCCGTTGGAGATATTTCGACGTTTAAGCGCTCATTTCACTCCATTTTACATTGCAAATGTAATGCACTACCGTTTAAGAGTCGAAACATGCAAAATAGCTCGCAAATCGCGAAGATTTCGTCAATTTTGACGAAAACTAACTGTCATTTCCTTCCCGTTGGAGATATTTCGAGGTTTAAGCGCTCATTTTACTCCATTTTACATTGCAAATGTAATGCACTACCGTTTAAGAGTCGAAACATGCAAACTAGCTCGCAAATCGCGAAGATTTCGTCAATTTTGACGAAAACTAACTGTCGTTTCCTTCCCGTTTTAGATATTTCTACGTTTAAGCGCTCGTTGATGTCCATTTTACACTGCAAATGTAACGCACTAGCGTTTAAGCGTCGAAACAAGCAAAATAGCTCGCAAATCGCGAACATTTCGTCGATTTTGGCGAAACCTAGCCGTCATTTCCTTCCTGTTCGAGGTATTTCCAGGTTTAAGCGCTCGTTGATGTCCATTTTACACTGCAAATGTAACGCACTAGCGTTTAAGCGTCGAAACAAGCACAATAGCTCGCAAATCGGGAAGATTTCGTCAATTTTGACGAAAACTAACTGTCATTCCCTTCCCGTTAGAGATATTTCGACGCTTAAGCGCTCATTTCACTCCCTCTTACACGCTAAGTGTAAAGCACAACCGTTTAAGCGTCGAAACAAGCAAAGTAGCTCTCAAATCGCGAGGATTTCGTCGATTTTGATGAAATCTAGCCGTCATTTCCTTCCTGTTCGAGATATTTCCACGTTTAAGCGCTCGTTGAAGTCCAATTTACACTGCAACTGTAACGCACTAGCGTTTAAGCGTCGAAACAAGCACAATAGCTCGCAAATCGCGAGCATCTCGTCAATTTTGACGAAAACTAACTGTCATTTCCGTCCCGTTGAAGATATTTCAATGTCCAAGCGCTCGTTGAACTCCATTTATCACTGCAAATGCAATGTACAACCGTTTAAGCGTCGAAACAAGCAAAATAGATCATAAATCGCGAAGGTTTCGACGATCTTGACGAAAACTAAGTGTCATTTCCTTACCGTTGGAGATATTTCGACGTTTAAGCGCTCATTTCACTCCATTTTACACTGCAAATTTAACGCACTACCGTTTAAGCGCCGAAACAGGCAAAATAGCTCACAAATCGCGAAGATTTCGTCGATCTTGACGAAAACTAACTGTCATTTCCGTCCCGTTGAAGATATTTCGATGTCCAAGCGCTCGTTGAACTCCATTTATCACTGCAAATGCAATGTACAACCGTTTAAGCGTCGAAACAAGCAAAATAGATCATAAATCGCGAAGGTTTCGACGATCTTGACGAAAGCTAAGTGTCATTTCCTTCCCGTTGGAGATATTTCGACGTTTAAGCGCTCATTTCACTCCATTTTACATTGCGAATGTAATGCACTACCGTTTAAGAGTCGAAACAAGCAAAGTAGCTCGCAAATCGCGAAGAATTCGTCGATCTTGACGAAAACTAACTGTCACTTCCTTACTGTTGGAGATATTTCGACGTTTGAGCGCTCGTTGAACTCCATTTATCACTGCAAATGTAACGCACTAGCGTTTAAGCGTCGAAACAAGCAAAATAGCTCGCAAATCGCGAAGATTTCGTCGATCTTGACGAAAACTAAGTGTCATTTCCTTCCCGTTGGAGATATTTCGACGTTTAAGCGCTCATTTCACTCCATTTTACATTGCGAATGTAATGCACTACCGTTTAAGAGTCGAAACATGCAAAATAGCTCGCAAATCGCGAAGATTTCGTCAATTTTGAGCTCCATTTTACATTGCCAAAGTAATGCACTACCGTTTAAGAGTTGAAGCAAGCATAATAGCTCGCAAATCGCGAAGATTTCGTTAATTTTGACGAAAACTAACTGTCATTTCCTTCCCGTTGGAGATATTTCGACGTTTAAGCGCTAGTTGAGCTCCATTTTACATTGCCAAAGTAATGCACTACCGTTTAAGATTTGAAGCAAGCATAATAGCTCGCAAATCGCGAAGATTTCGTCAATTTTGACGAAAACTAACTGTCATTTCCTTCCCGTTGGAGATATTTCGCCGTCTAAGCGCTCATTTCACTCCATTTTACATTGCAAATGTAATGCACTACCGTTTAAGGGTCGAAACATGCAAAATAGCTCGCAAATCGCGAAGATTTCGTCAATTTTGACGAAAACTAACTGTCATTTCCTTCCCGTTTTAGATATTTCTACGTTTAAGCGCTCATTTCACTCCATTTTACATTGCAAATGTAATGCACTACCGTTTAAGAGTCGAAACATGCAAACTAGCTCGCAAATCGCGAAGATTTCGTCAATTTTGACGAAAACTAACTGTCATTTCCTTCCCGTTGGAGATATTTCGCCGTTTAAGCGCTCGTTGAACACCATTTTACACTCCAAATGTAACACACTACCGTTTAAGCGCCGAAACAGGCAAAATAGCTCGCAAATCGCGAACATTTCGTCGATTTTGAAGAAATCTAGCCGTCATTTCCTTCCCGTTGGAGATATTTCGACGTTTATGCGCTCGTTGAAGTCCATTTCACACTGCAAATGTAATGCACTACCATTTAAGCGTCGAAATAAGCAAAACAGCTGGCAAATCGCGAAGATCTCGTTGATTTTGATGAAATCTAGCCGTCATTTCCTTCCTGTTGGAGATATTTCGACGTTTAAGCGCTCGTTGAAGTCCATTTTACACTGCAAATGCAATGCACTACCATTTAAGCGTCGAAACAAGCAAAATAGCTCGCAAATTGCGAACATTTCGTCGATTTTGGCGAAACCTAGCCGTCATTTCCTTCCTGTTCGAGATATTTCCACGTTTAAGCGCTCGTTGAAGTCCATTTTATACTGCAAATGCAATGCACTACCATTTAAGCGTCGAAACAAGCAATATAACTCGCAAATCGCGAAGATTTCGTCAATTTTGACGAAAACTAACTGTCATTTCCTGCCCGTTGGAGATATTTCGACGTTTAAGCGCTCATTTCACTCCATTTTACATTGCAAATGTAATGCACTACCGTTTAAGAGTCGAAACATGCAAAATAGCTCGCAAATCGCGAAGATTTCGTCAATTTTGACGAAAACTAACTGTCATTTCCTTCCCGTTGGAGATATTTCGAGGTTTAAGCGCTCATTTTACTCCATTTTACATTGCAAATGTAATGCACTACCGTTTAAGAGTCGAAACATGCAAACTAGCTCGCAAATCGCGAAGATTTCGTCAATTTTGACGAAAACTAACTGTCGTTTCCTTCCCGTTTTAGATATTTCTACGTTTAAGCGCTCGTTGATGTCCATTTTACACTGCAAATGTAACGCACTAGCGTTTAAGCGTCGAAACAAGCAAAATAGCTCGCAAATCGCGAACATTTCGTCGATTTTGGCGAAACCTAGCCGTCATTTCCTTCCTGTTCGAGGTATTTCCAGGTTTAAGCGCTCGTTGATGTCCATTTTACACTGCAAATGTAACGCACTAGCGTTTAAGCGTCGAAACAAGCACAATAGCTCGCAAATCGGGAAGATTTCGTCAATTTTGACGAAAACTAACTGTCATTCCCTTCCCGTTAGAGATATTTCGACGCTTAAGCGCTCATTTCACTCCCTCTTACACGCTAAGTGTAAAGCACAACCGTTTAAGCGTCGAAACAAGCAAAGTAGCTCTCAAATCGCGAGGATTTCGTCGATTTTGATGAAATCTAGCCGTCATTTCCTTCCTGTTCGAGATATTTCCACGTTTAAGCGCTCGTTGAAGTCCAATTTACACTGCAACTGTAACGCACTAGCGTTTAAGCGTCGAAACAAGCACAATAGCTCGCAAATCGCGAGCATCTCGTCTATTTTGACGAAAACTAACTGTCATTTCCGTCCCGTTGAAGATATTTCGATGTCCAAGCGCTCGTTGAACTCCATTTATCACTGCAAATGCAATGTACAACCGTTTAAGCGTCGAAACAAGCAAAATAGATCATAAATCGCGAAGGTTTCGACGATCTTGACGAAAGCTAAGTGTCATTTCCTTCCCGTTGGAGATATTTCGACGTTTAAGCGCTCATTTCACTCCATTTTACATTGCGAATGTAATGCACTACCGTTTAAGAGTCGAAACAAGCAAAGTAGCTCGCAAATCGCGAAGAATTCGTCGATCTTGACGAAATCTAACTGTCACTTCCTTACTGTTGGAGATATTTCGACGTTTGAGCGCTCGTTGAACTCCATTTATCACTGCAAATGTAACGCACTAGCGTTTAAGCGTCGAAACAAGCAAAATAGCTCGCAAATCGCGAAGATTTCGTCGATCTTGACGAAAACTAAGTGTCATTTCCTTCCCGTTGGAGATATTTCGACGTTTAAGCGCTCATTTCACTCCATTTTACATTGCGAATGTAATGCACTACCGTTTAAGAGTCGAAACATGCAAAATAGCTCGCAAATCGCGAAGATTTCGTCAATTTTGAGCTCCATTTTACATTGCCAAAGTAATGCACTACCGTTTAAGAGTTGAAGCAAGCATAATAGCTCGCAAATCGCGAAGATTTCATCGATTATGACGAAAACTAACTGTCATTTCCTTCCCGTTGGAGATATTTCGACGTATAAGCGCTCGTTGAACTCCATTTTACACTGCAAATGTAACGCACTAGCGTTTAAACGTCGAAACTGGCAAAATAGCTCGCAAATCGCGGACATTTCGTCGATTTTGACGAAATCTAGCCGTCATTTCCTTCCCGTTGGAAATATTTCGTCGTTTAAGCGCTCGTTGAAGACCATTTTACACTGCAAATGCAACGCACTACCATTTAAGCGTCGAAACAAGCAAAATAACTCGCAAATCGCGAAGAGTTCGTCAATTTTGACGAAAACTAACTGTCATTTCCTTCCCGTTGGAGATATTTCAACGTTTAAGCGCTCGTTAAGCTCCATTTTACATTGCCAAAGTAATGCACTACCGTTTAAGAGTTGAAGCAAGCATAATAGCTCGCAAATCGCGAAGATTTCGTCGATTTTGACGAAAACCAACTGTCATTTCCTTCCCGTTGGAGATATTTCGACGTTTATGCGCTCGTTGAAGTCCATTTTACACTGCAAATGTAATGCACTACCATTTAAGCGTCGAAATAAGCAAAGCAGCTGGCAAATCGCGAAGACCTCGTTGATTTTGATGAAATCTAGCCGTCATTTCCTTCCCGTTGGAGATATTTCAACGTTTAAGCGCTCGTTGAGCTCCATTTTACATTGCCAAAGTAATGCACTACCGTTTAAGAGTTGTAGCAAGCAAAATAGCTCGCAAATCGCGAAGATTTCGTCGATTTTGACGAAAACTAACTGTCATTTATTTCCCGTTTTAGATATTTCTACGTTTAAGCGCTCGTTGATGTCCATTTTACACTGCAAATGTAACGCACTAGCGTTTAAGCGTCGAAACAAGCACAATACCTCGCAAATCGGGAAGATTTCGTCAATTTTGACGAAAACTAACTGTCATTCCCTTCCCGTTAGAGATATTTCGACGCTTAAGCGCTCATTTCACTCCCTCTTACACGCCAAGTGTAAAGCACAACCGTTTAAGCGTCGAAACAAGCAAAGTAGCTCGCAAATCGCGAGGATTTCGTCGATTTTGATGAAATCTAGCCGTCATTTCCTTCCTGTTCGAGATATTTCCACGTTTAAGCGCTCGTTGAAGTCCAATTTACACTGCAACTGTAACGCACTAGCATTTAAGCGTCGAAACAAGCACAAAAGCTCGCAAATCGCGAGCATCTCGTCAATTTTGACGAAAACTAACTGTCATTTCCGTCCCGTTGAAGATATTTCAATGTCCAAGCGCTCGTTGAACTCCATTTATCACTGCAAATGCAATGTACAACCGTTTATGCGTCGAAACAAGCAAAATAGATCATAAATCGCGAAGGTTTCGACGATCTTGACGAAAACTAAGTGTCATTTCCTTACCGTTGGAGATATTTCGACGTTTAAGCGCTCATTTCACTCCATTTTACACTGCAAATTTAACGCACTACCGTTTAAGCGCCGAAACAGGCAAAATAGCTCACAAATCGCGAAGATTTCGTCGATCTTGACGAAAGCTAAGTGTCATTTCCTTCCCGTTGGAGATATTTCGACGTTTAAGCGCTCATTTCACTCCATTTTACATTGCGAATGTAATGCACTACCGTTTAAGAGTCGAAACAAGCAAAGTAGCTCGCAAATCGCGAAGAATTCGTCGATCTTGACGAAAACTAACTGTCACTTCCTTACTGTTGGAGATATTTCGACGTTTGAGCGCTCGTTGAACTCCATTTATCACTGCAAATGTAACGCACTAGCGTTTAAGCGTCGAAACAAGCAAAATAGCTCGCAAATCGCGAAGATTTCGTCGATCTTGACGAAAACTAAGTGTCATTTCCTTCCCGTTGGAGATATTTCGACGTTTATGCGCTCATTTCACTCCATTTTACATTGCGAATGTAATGCACTACCGTTTAAGAGTCGAAACATGCAAAATAGCTCGCAAATCGCGAAGATTTCGTCAATTTTGAGCTCCATTTTACATTGCCAAAGTAATGCACTACCGTTTAAGAGTTGAAGCAAGCATAATAGCTCGCAAATCGCGAAGATTTCGTTAATTTTGACGAAAACTAACTGTCATTTCCTTCCCGTTGGAGATATTTCGACGTTTAAGCGCTAGTTGAGCTCCATTTTACATTGCCAAAGTAATGCACTACCGTTTAAGATTTGAAGCAAGCATAATAGCTCGCAAATCGCGAAGATTTCGTCGATTATGACGAAAACTAACTGTCATTTCCTTCCCGTTGGAGATATTTCGACGTTTAAGCGCTCGTTGAACTCCATTTTACACTGCAAATGTAACGCACTAGCGTTTAAACGTCGAAACAGGCAAAATAGCTCGCAAATCGCGGACATTTCGTCGATTTTGACGAAATCTAGCCGTCATTTCTTTCCCGTTGGAAATATTTCGTCGTTTAAGCGCTCGTTGAAGACCATTTTACACTGCAAATGCAACGCACTACCATTTAAGCGTGGAAACAAGCAAAATAACTCGCAAATCGCGAAGAGTTCGTCAATTTTGACGAAAACTAACTGTCATTTCCTTCCCGTTGGAGATATTTCAACGTTTAAGCGCTCGTTAAGCTCCATTTTACATTGCCAAAGTAATGCACTACCGTTTAAGAGTTGAAGCAAGCATAATAGCTCGCAAATCGCGAAAATTTCGTCGATTTTGACGAAAACCAACTGTCATTTCCTTCCCGTTGGAGATATTTCGACGTTTATGCGCTCGTTGAAGTCCATTTTACACTGCAAATGTAATGCACTACCATTTAAGCGTCGAAATAAGCAAAGCAGCTGGCAAATCGCGAAGACCTCGTTGATTTTGATGAAATCTAGCCGTCATTTCCTTCCCGTTGGAGATATTTCAACGTTTAAGCGCTCATTTCACTCCGATTTTACATTGCAAATGTAATGCACTACCGTTTAAGGGTCGAAACATGCAAAATAGCTCGCAAATCGCGAAGATTTCGTCGATTTTGACGAAAACTAACTGTCATTTCCTTCCCGTTTTAGATATTTCTACGTTTAAGCGCTCATTTCACTCCATTTTACATTGCAAATGTAATGCACTACCGTTTAAGGGTCGAAACATGCAAACTAGCTCGCAAATCGCGAAGATTTCGTCAATTTTGACGAAAACTAACTGTCATTTCCTTCCCGTTGGAGATATTTCGCCGTTTAAGCGCTCGTTGAACACCATTTTACACTCCAAATGTAACACACTACCGTTTAAGCGCCGAAACAGGCAAAATAGCTCGCAAATCGCGAACATTTCGTCCATTTTGAAGAAATCTAGCCGTCATTTCCTTCCCGTTGGAGATATTTCGACGTTTATGCGCTCGTTGAAGTCCATTTCACACTGCAAATGTAATGCACTACCATTTAAGCGTCGAAATAAGCAAAACAGCTGGCAAATCGCGAAGATCTCGTTGATTTTGATGAAATCTAGCCGTCATTTCCTTCCTGTTGGAGATATTTCGACGTTTAAGCGCTCGTTCAAGTCCATTTTACACTGCAAATGCAATGCACTACCATTTAAGCGTCGAAACAAGAAAAAAAACTCGCAAATCGCGAACATTTCGTCGATTTTGGCGAAACCTAGCCGTCATTTCCTTCCTGTTCGAGATATTTCCACGTTTAAGCGCTCGTTGAAGTCCATTTTACACTGCAAATGCAATGCACTACCATTTAAGCGTCGAAACAAGCAATATAACTCGCAAATCGCGAAGATTTCGTCAATTTTGACGAAAACTAACTGTCATTACCTGCCCGTTGGAGATATTTCGACGTTTAAGCGCTCATTTCACTCCATTTTACATTGCAAATGTAATGCACTACCGTTTAAGAGTCGAAACATGCAAAATAGCTCGCAAATCGCGAAGATTTCGTCAATTTTGACGAAAACTAACTGTCATTTCCTTCCCGTTGGAGATATTTCGAGGTTTAAGCGCTCATTTTACTCCATTTTACATTGCAAATGTAATGCACTACCGTTTAAGAGTCGAAACATGCAAACTAGCTCGCAAATCGCGAAGATTTCGTCAATTTTGACGAAAACTAACTGTCGTTTCCTTCCCGTTTTAGATATTTCTACGTTTAAGCGCTCGTTGATGTCCATTTTACACTGCAAATGTAACGCACTAGCGTTTAAGCGTCGAAACAAGCACAATAGCTCGCAAATCGGGAAGATTTCGTCAATTTTGACGAAAACTAACTGTCATTCCCTTCCCGTTAGAGATATTTCGACGCTTAAGCGCTCATTTCACTCCCTCTTACACGCTAAGTGTAAAGCACAACCGTTTAAGCGTCGAAACAAGCAAAGTAGCTCTCAAATCGCGAGGATTTCGTCGATTTTGATGAAATCTAGCCGTCATTTCCTTCCTGTTCGAGATATTTCCACGTTTAAGCGCTCGTTGAAGTCCAATTTACACTGCAACTGTAACGCACTAGCGTTTAAGCGTCGAAACAAGCACAATAGCTCGCAAATCGCGAGCATCTCGTCAATTTTGACGAAAACTAACTGTCATTTCCGTCCCGTTGAAGATATTTCGATGTCCAAGCGCTCGTTGAACTCCATTTATCACTGCAAATGCAATGTACAACCGTTTAAGCGTCGAAACAAGCAAAATAGATCATAAATCGCGAAGGTTTCGACGACCTTGACGAAAGCTAAGTGTCATTTCCTTCCCGTTGGAGATATTTCGACGTTTAAGCGCTCATTTCACTCCATTTTACATTGCGAATGTAATGCACTACCGTTTAAGAGTCGAAACAAGCAAAGTAGCTCGCAAATCGCGAAGAATTCGTCGATCTTGACGAAAACTAACTGTCACTTCCTTACTGTTGGAGATATTTCGACGTTTGAGCGCTCGTTGAACTCCCTTTATCACTGCAAATGTAACGCACTAGCGTTTAAGCGTCGAAACAAGCAAAATAGCTCGCAAATCGCGAAGATTTCGTCGATCTTGACGAAAACTAAGTGTCATTTCCTTCCCGTTGGAGATATTTCGACGTTTAAGCGCTCATTTCACTCCATTTTACATTGCGAATGTAATGCACTACCGTTTAAGAGTCGAAACATGCAAAATAGCTCGCAAATCGCGAAGATTTCGTCAATTTTGAGCTCCATTTTACATTGCCAAAGTAATGCACTACCGTTTAAGAGTTGAAGCAAGCATAATAGCTCGCAAATCGCGAAGATTTCATCGATTATGACGAAAACTAACTGTCATTTCCTTCCCGTTGGAGATATTTCGACGTTTAAGCGCTCGTTGAACTCCATTTTACACTGCAAATGTAACGCACTAGCGTTTAAACGTCGAAACTGGCAAAATAGCTCGCAAATCGCGGACATTTCGTCGATTTTGACGAAATCTAGCCGTCATTTCCTTCCCGTTGGAAATATTTCGTCGTTTAAGCGCTCGTTGAAGACCATTTTACACTGCAAATGCAACGCACTACCATTTAAGCGTCGAAACAAGCAAAATAACTCGCAAATCGCGAAGAGTTCGTCAATTTTGACGAAAACTAACTGTCATTTCCTTCCCGTTGGAGATATTTCAACGTTTAAGCGCTCGTTAAGCTCCATTTTACATTGCCAAAGTAATGCACTACCGTTTAAGAGTTGAAGCAAGCATAATAGCTCGCAAATCGCGAAGATTTCGTCGATTTTGACGAAAACCAACTGTCATTTGCTTCCCGTTGGAGATATTTCGACGTTTATGCGCTCGTTGAAGTCCATTTTACACTGCAAATGTAATGCACTACCATTTAAGCGTCGAAATAAGCAAAGCAGCTGGCAAATCGCGAAGACCTCGTTGATTTTGATGAAATCTAGCCGTCATTTCCTTCCCGTTGGAGATATTTCAACGTTTAAGCGCTCGTTGAGCTCCATTTTACATTGCCAAAGTAATGCACTACCGTTTAAGAGTTGTAGCAAGCAAAATAGCTCGCAAATCGCGAAGATTTCGTCGATTTTGACGAAAACTAACTGTCATTTATTTCCCGTTTTAGATATTTCTACGTTTAAGCGCTCGTTGATGTCCATTTTACACTGCAAATGTAACGCACTAGCGTTTAAGCGTCGAAACAAGCAAAATAGCTCGCAAATCGCGAACATTTCGTCGATTTTGGCGAAACCTAGCCGTCATTTCCTTCCTGTTCGAGATATTTCCAGGTTTAAGCGCTCGTTGATGTCCATTTTACACTGCAAATGTAACGCACTAGCGTTTAAGCGTCGAAACAAGCACAATACCTCGCAAATCGGGAAGATTTCGTCAATTTTGACGAAAACTAACTGTCATTCCCTTCCCGTTAGAGATATTTCGACGCTTAAGCGCTCATTTCACTCCCTCTTACACGCCAAGTGTAAAGCACAACCGTTTAAGCGTCGAAACAAGCAAAGTAGCTCGCAAATCGCGAGGATTTCGTCGATTTTGATGAAATCTAGCCGTCATTTCCTTCCTGTTCGAGATATTTCCACGTTTAAGCGCTCGTTGAAGTCCAATTTACACTGCAACTGTAACGCACTAGCATTTAAGCGTCGAAACAAGCACAAAAGCTCGCAAATCGCGAGCATCTCGTCAATTTTGACGAAAACTAACTGTCATTTCCGTCCCGTTGAAGATATTTCAATGTCCAAGCGCTCGTTGAACTCCATTTATCACTGCAAATGCAATGTACAACCGTTTAAGCGTCGAAACAAGCAAAATAGATCATAAATCGCGAAGGTTTCGACGATCTTGACGAAAACTAAGTGTCATTTCCTTACCGTTGGAGATATTTCGACGTTTAAGCGCTCATTTCACTCCATTTTACACTGCAAATTTAACGCACTACCGTTTAAGCGCCGAAACAGGCAAAATAGCTCACAAATCGCGAAGATTTCGTCGATCTTGACGAAAACTAACTGTCATTTCCGTCCCGTTGAAGATATTTCGATGTCCAAGCGCTCGTTGAACTCCATTTATCACTGCAAATGCAATGTACAACCGTTTAAGCGTCGAAACAAGCAAAATAGATCATAAATCGCGAAGGTTTCGACGATCTTGACGAAAGCTAAGTGTCATTTCCTTCCCGTTGGAGATATTTCGACGTTTAAGCGCTCATTTCACTCCATTTTACATTGCGAATGTAATGCACTACCGTTTAAGAGTCGAAACAAGCAAAGTAGCTCGCAAATCGCGAAGAATTCGTCGATCTTGACGAAAACTAACTGTCACTTCCTTACTGTTGGAGATATTTCGACGTTTGAGCGCTCGTTGAACTCCATTTATCACTGCAAATGTAACGCACTAGCGTTTAAGCGTCGAAACAAGCAAAATAGCTCGCAAATCGCGAAGATTTCGTCGATCTTGACGAAAACTAAGTGTCATTTCCTTCCCGTTGGAGATATTTCGACGTTTAAGCGCTCATTTCACTCCATTTTACATTGCGAATGTAATGCACTACCGTTTAAGAGTCGAAACATGCAAAATAGCTCGCAAATCGCGAAGATTTCGTCAATTTTGAGCTCCATTTTACATTGCCAAAGTAATGCACTACCGTTTAAGATTTGAAGCAAGCAAAATAGCTCGCAAATCGCGAAGATTTCGTCGATTATGACGAAAACTAACTGTCATTTCCTTCCCGTTGGAGATATTTCGACGTTTAAGCGCTCGTTGAACTCCATTTTACACTGCAAATGTAACGCACTAGCGTTTAAACGTCGAAACAGGCAAAATAGCTCGCAAATCGCGGACATTTCGTCGATTTTGACGAAATCTAGCCGTCATTTCTTTCCCGTTGGAAATATTTCGTCGTTTAAGCGCTCGTTGAAGACCATTTTACACTGCAAATGCCACGCACTACCATTTAAGCGTCGAAACAAGCAAAATAACTCGCAAATCGCGAAGAGTTCGTCAATTTTGACGAAAACTAACTGTCATTTCCTTCCCGTTGGAGATATTTCAACGTTTAAGCGCTCGTTAAGCTCCATTTTACATTGCCAAAGTAATGCACTACCGTTTAAGAGTTGAAGCAAGCATAATAGCTCGCAAATCGCGAAAATTTCGTCGATGTTGACGAAAACCAACTGTCATTTCCTTCCCGTTGGAGATATTTCGACGTTTATGCGCTCGTTGAAGTCCATTTTACACTGCAAATGTAATGCACTACCATTTAAGCGTCGAAATAAGCAAAGCAGCTGGCAAATCGCGAAGACCTCGTTGATTTTGATGAAATCTAGCCGTCATTTCCTTCCCGTTGGAGATATTTCAACGTTTAAGCGCTCATTTCACTCCATTTTACATTGCAAATGTAATGCACTACCGTTTAAGGGTCGAAACATGCAAACTAGCTCGCAAATCGCGAAGATTTCGTCAATTTTGACGAAAACTAACTGTCATTTCCGTCCCGTTGGAGATATTTCGCCGTTTAAGCGCTCGTTGAACACCATTTTACACTCCAAATGTAACACACTACCGTTTAAGCGCCGAAACAGGCAAAATAGCTCGCAAATCGCGAACATTTCGTCGATTTTGAAGAAATCTAGCCGTCATTTCCTTCCCGTTGGAGATATTTCGACGTTTATGCGCTCGTTGAAGTCCATTTCACACTGCAAATGTAATGCACTACCATTTAAGCGTCGAAATAAGCAAAACAGCTGGCAAATCGCGAAGATCTCGTTGATTTTGATGAAATCTAGCCGTCATTTCCTTCCTGTTGGAGATATTTCGACGTTTAAGCGATCGTTGAAGTCCATTTTACACTGCAAATGCAATGCACTACCATTTAAGCGTCGAAACAAGCAAAATAGCTCGCAAATCGCGAACATTTCGTCGATTTTGGCGAAACCTAGCCGTCATTTCCTTCCTGTTCGAGATATTTCCACGTTTAAGCGCTCGTTGAAGTCCATTTTACACTGCAAATGCAATGCACTACCATTTAAGCGTCGAAACAAGCAATATAACTCGCAGATCGCGAAGATTTCGTCAATTTTGACGAAAACTAACTGTCATTTCCTGCCCGTTGGAGATATTTCGACGTTTAAGCGCTCATTTCACTCCATTTTACATTGCAAATGTAATGCACTACCGTTTAAGAGTCGAAACATGCAAAATAGCTAGCAAATCTCGAAGATTTCGTCAATTTTGACGAAAACTAACTGTCATTTCCTTCCCGTTGGAGATATTTCGACGTTTAAGCGCTCATTTTACTCCATTTTACATTGCAAATGTAATGCACTACCGTTTAAGAGTCGAAACATGCAAACTAGCTCGCAAATCGCGAAGATTTCGTCAATTTTGACGAAAACTAACTGTCGTTTCCTTCCCGTTTTAGATATTTCTACGTTTAAGCGCTCGTTGATGTCCATTTTACACTGCAAATGTAACGCACTAGCGTTTAAGCGTCGAAACAAGCAAAATAGCTCGCAAATCGCGAACATTTCGTCGATTTTGGCGAAACCTAGCCGTCATTTCCTTCCTGTTCGAGGTATTTCCAGGTTTAAGCGCTCGTTGAAGTCCAATTTACACTGCAACTGTAACGCACTAGCGTTTAAGCGTCGAAACAAGCACAATAGCTCGCAAATCGCGAGCATCTCGTCAATTTTGACGAAAACTAACTGTCATTTCCGTCCCGTTGAAGACATTTCGATGTCCACGCGCTCGTTGAACTCCATTTATCACTGCAAATGCAATGTACAACCGTTTAAGCGTCGAAACAAGCAAAATAGATCATAAATCGCGAAGGTTTCGACGATCTTGACGAAAGCTAAGTGTCATTTCCTTCCCGTTGGAGATATTTCGACGTTTAAGCGCTCATTTCACTCCATTTTACATTGCGAATGTAATGCACTACCGTTTAAGAGTCGAAACAAGCAAAGTAGCTCGCAAATCGCGAAGAATTGGTCGATCTTGACGAAAACTAACTGTCACTTCCTTACTGTTGGAGATATTTCGACGTTTGAGCGCTCGTTGAACTCCATTTATCACTGCAAATGTAACGCACTAGC
Source organism: Bombus vancouverensis nearcticus (assembly GCF_051014615.1). Classification (NCBI taxonomy): domain Eukaryota; kingdom Metazoa; phylum Arthropoda; class Insecta; order Hymenoptera; family Apidae; genus Bombus; species Bombus vancouverensis. The sequence continues at coordinate 87,250 of NW_027468972.1, forward strand.
GTTTAAGCGTCGAAACAAGCAAAATAGCTCGCAAATCGCGAAGATTTCGTCGATCTTGACGAAAACTAAGTGTCATTTCCTTCCCGTTGGAGATATTTCGACGTTTAAGCGCTCATTTCACTCCATTTTACATTGCGAATGTAATGCACTACCGTTTAAGAGTCGAAACATGCAAAATAGCTCGCAAATCGCGAAGATTTCGTCAATTTTGAGCTCCATTTTACATTGCCAAAGTAATGCACTACCGTTTAAGAGTTGAAGCAAGCATAATAGCTCGCAAATCGCGAAGATTTCATCGATTATGACGAAAACTAACTGTCATTTCCTTCCCGTTGGAGATATTTCGACGTTTAAGCGCTCGTTGAACTCCATTTTACACTGCAAATGTAACGCACTAGCGTTTAAACGTCGAAACTGGCAAAATAGCTCGCAAATCGCGGACATTTCGTCGATTTTGACGAAATCTAGCCGTCATTTCCTTCCCGTTGGAAATATTTCGTCGTTTAAGCGCTCGTTGAAGACCATTTTACACTGCAAATGGAACGCACTACCATTTAAGCGTCGAAACAAGCAAAATAACTCGCAAATCGCGAAGAGTTCGTCAATTTTGACGAAAACTAACTGTCATTTCCTTCCCGTTGGAGATATTTCAACGTTTAAGCGCTCGTTAAGCTCCATTTTACATTGCCAAAGTAATGCACTACCGTTTAAGAGTTGAAGCAAGCATAATAGCTCGCAAATCGCGAAGATTTCGTCGATTTTGACGAAAACCAACTGTCATTTCCTTCCCGTTGGAGATATTTCGACGTTTATGCGCTCGTTGAAGTAGATTTTACACTGCAAATGTAATGCACTACCATTTAAGCGTCGAAATAAGCAAAGCAGCTGGCAAATCGCGAAGACCTCGTTGATTTTGATGAAATCTAGCCGTCATTTCCTTCCCGTTGGAGATATTTCAACGTTTAAGCGCTCGTTGAGCTCCATTTTACATTGCCAAAGTAATGCACTACCGTTTAAGAGTTGTAGCAAGCAAAATAGCTCGCAAATCGCGAAGATTTCGTCGATTTTGACGAAAACTAACTGTCATTTATTTCCCGTTTTAGATATTTCTACGTTTAAGCGCTCGTTGATGTCCATTTTACACTGCAAATGTAACGCACTAGCGTTTAAGCGTCGAAACAAGCACAATAGCTCGCAAATCGGGAAGATTTCGTCAATTTTGACGAAAACTAACTGTCATTCCCTTCCCGTTAGAGATATTTCGACGCTTAAGCGCTCATTTCACTCCCTCTTACACGCTAAGTGTAAAGCACAACCGTTTAAGCGTCGAAACAAGCAAAGTAGCTCTCAAATCGAGAGGATTTCGTTGATTTTGATGAAATCTAGCCGTCATTTCCTTCCTGTTCTAGATATTTCCACGTTTAAGCGCTCGTTGAAGTCCAATTTACACTGCAACTGTAACGCACTAGCGTTTAAGCGTCGAAACAAGCACAATAGCTCGCAAATCGCGAGCATCTCGTCAATTTTGACGAAAACTAACTGTCATTTCCGTCCCGTTGAAGATATTTCGATGTCCAAGCGCTCGTTGAACTTCATTTATCACTGCAAATGCAATGTACAACCGTTTAAGCGTCGAAACAAGCAAAATAGATCATAAATCGCGAAGGTTTCGACGATCTTGACGAAAGCTAAGTGTCATTTCCTTCCCGTTGGAGATATTTCGACGTTTAAGCGCTCATTTCACTCCATTTTACATTGCGAATGTAATGCACTACCGTTTAAGAGTCGAAACAAGCAAAGTAGCTCGCAAATCGCGAAGAATTCGTCGATCTTGACGAAAACTAACTGTCACTTCCTTACTGTTGGAGATATTTCGACGTTTGAGCGCTCGTTGAACTCCATTTATCACTGCAAATGTAACGCACTAGCGTTTAAGCGTCGAAACAAGCAAAATAGCTCGCAAATCGCGAAGATTTCGTCGATCTTGACGAAAACTAAGTGTCATTTCCTTCCCGTTGGAGATATTTCGACGTTTAAGCGCTCATTTCACTCCATTTTACATTGCGAATGTAATGCACTACCGTTTAAGAGTCGAAACATGCAAAATAGCTCGCAAATCGCGAAGATTTCGTCAATTTTGAGCTCCATTTTACATTGCCAAAGTAATGCACTACCGTTTAAGAGTTGAAGCAAGCATAATAGCTCGCAAATCGCGAAGATTTCATCGATTATGACGAAAACTAACTGTCATTTCCTTCCCGTTGGAGATATTTCGACGTTTAAGCGCTCGTTGAACTCCATTTTACACTGCAAATGTAACGCACTAGCGTTTAAACGTCGAAACTGGCAAAATAGCTCGCAAATCGCGGACATTTCGTCGATTTTGACGAAATCTAGCCGTCATTTCCTTCCCGTTGGAAATATTTCGTCGTTTAAGCGCTCGTTGAAGACCATTTTACACTGCAAATGGAACGCACTACCATTTAAGCGTCGAAACAAGCAAAATAACTCGCAAATCGCGAAGAGTTCGTCAATTTTGACGAAAACTAACTGTCATTTCCTTCCCGTTGGAGATATTTCAACGTTTAAGCGCTCGTTAAGCTCCATTTTACATTGCCAAACTAATGCACTACCGTTTAAGAGTTGAAGCAAGCATAATAGCTCGCAAATCGCGGACATTTCGTCGATTTTGACGAAATCTAGCCGTCATTTCCTTCCCGTTGGAAATATTTCGTCGTTTAAGCGCTCGTTGAAGACCATTTTACACTGCAAATGGAACGCACTACCATTTAAGCGTCGAAACAAGCAAAATAACTCGCAAATCGCGAAGAGTTCGTCAATTTTGACGAAAACTAACTGTCATTTCCTTCCCGTTGGAGATATTTCAACGTTTAAGCGCTCGTTAAGCTCCATTTTACATTGCCAAAGTAATGCACTACCGTTTAAGAGTTGAAGCAAGCATAATAGCTCGCAAATCGCGAAGATTTCGTCGATTTTGACGAAAACCAACTGTCATTTCCTTCCCGTTGGAGATATTTCGACGTTTATGCGCTCGTTGAAGTCCATTTTACACTGCAAATGTAATGCACTACCATTTAAGCGTCGAAATAAGCAAAGCAGCTGGCAAATCGCGAAGACCTCGTTGATTTTGATGAAATCTAGCCGTCATTTCCTTCCCGTTGGAGATATTTCAACGTTTAAGCGCTCGTTGAGCTCCATTTTACATTGCCAAAGTAATGCACTACCGTTTAAGAGTTGTAGCAAGCAAAATAGCTCGCAAATCGCGAAGATTTCGTCGATTTTGACGAAAACTAACTGTCATTTATTTCCCGTTTTAGATATTTCTACGTTTAAGCGCTCGTTGATGTCCATTTTACACTGCAAATGTAACGCACTAGCGTTTAAGCGTCGAAACAAGCACAATAGCTCGCAAATCGGGAAGATTTCGTCAATTTTGACGAAAACTAACTGTCATTCCCTTCCCGTTAGAGATATTTCGACGCTTAAGCGCTCATTTCACTCCCTCTTACACGCTAAGTGTAAAGCACAACCGTTTAAGCGTCGAAACAAGCAAAGTAGCTCTCAAATCGAGAGGATTTCGTTGATTTTGATGAAATCTAGCCGTCATTTCCTTCCTGTTCTAGATATTTCCACGTTTAAGCGCTCGTTGAAGTCCAATTTACACTGCAACTGTAACGCACTAGCGTTTAAGCGTCGAAACAAGCACAATAGCTCGCAAATCGCGAGCATCTCGTCAATTTTGACGAAAACTAACTGTCATTTCCGTCCCGTTGAAGATATTTCGATGTCCAAGCGCTCGTTGAACTTCATTTATCACTGCAAATGCAATGTACAACCGTTTAAGCGTCGAAACAAGCAAAATAGATCATAAATCGCGAAGGTTTCGACGATCTTGACGAAAGCTAAGTGTCATTTCCTTCCCGTTGGAGATATTTCGACGTTTAAGCGCTCATTTCACTCCATTTTACATTGCGAATGTAATGCACTACCGTTTAAGAGTCGAAACAAGCAAAGTAGCTCGCAAATCGCGAAGAATTCGTCGATCTTGACGAAAACTAACTGTCACTTCCTTACTGTTGGAGATATTTCGACGTTTGAGCGCTCGTTGAACTCCATTTATCACTGCAAATGTAACGCACTAGCGTTTAAGCGTCGAAACAAGCAAAATAGCTCGCAAATCGCGAAGATTTCGTCGATCTTGACGAAAACTAAGTGTCATTTCCTTCCCGTTGGAGATATTTCGACGTTTAAGCGCTCATTTCACTCCATTTTACATTGCGAATGTAATGCACTACCGTTTAAGAGTCGAAACATGCAAAATAGCTCGCAAATCGCGAAGATTTCGTCAATTTTGAGCTCCATTTTACATTGCCAAAGTAATGCACTACCGTTTAAGAGTTGAAGCAAGCATAATAGCTCGCAAATCGCGGACATTTCGTCGATTTTGACGAAAACTAACTGTCATTTCCTTCCCGTTGGAGATATTTCGACGTTTAAGCGCTCGTTGAAGACCATTTTACACTGCAAATGGAACGCACTACCATTTAAGCGTCGAAACAAGCAAAATAACTCGCAAATCGCGAAGAGTTCGTCAATTTTGACGAAAACTAACTGTCATTTCCTTCCCGTTGGAGATATTTCAACGTTTAAGCGCTCGTTAAGCTCCATTTTACATTGCCAAACTAATGCACTACCGTTTAAGAGTTGAAGCAAGCATAATAGCTCGCAAATCGCGAAGATTTCGTCGATTTTGACGAAAACCAACTGTCATTTCCTTCCCGTTGGAGATATTTCGACGTTTATGCGCTCGTTGAAGTCCATTTTACACTGCAAATGTAATGCACTACCATTTAAGCGTCGAAATAAGCAAAGCAGCTGGCAAATCGCGAAGACCTCGTTGATTTTGATGAAATCTAGCCGTCATTTCCTTCCCGTTGGAGATATTTCAACGTTTAAGCGCTCGTTGAGCTCCATTTTACATTGCCAAAGTAATGCACTACCGTTTAAGAGTTGTAGCAAGCAAAATAGCTCGCAAATCGCGAAGATTTCGTCGATTTTGACGAAAACTAACTGTCATTTATTTCCCGTTTTAGATATTTCTACGTTTAAGCGCTCGTTGATGTCCATTTTACACTGCAAATTTAACGCACTAGCGTTTAAGCGTCGAAACAAGCAAAATAGCTCGCAAATCGCGAACATTTCGTCGATTTTGGCGAAACCTAGCCGTCATTTCCTTCCTGTTCGAGATATTTCCAGGTTTAAGCGCTCGTTGATGTCCATTTTACACTGCAAATGTAACGCACTAGCGTTTAAGCGTCGAAACAAGCACAATACCTCGCAAATCGGGAAGATTTCGTCAATTTTGACGAAAACTAACTGTCATTCCCTTCCCGTTAGAGTTATTTCGACGCTTAAGCGCTCATTTCACTCCGTCTTACACGCCAAGTGTAAAGCACAACCGTTTAAGCGTCGAAACAAGCAAAGTAGCTCGCAAATCGCGAGGATTTCGTCGATTTTGATGAAATCTAGCCGTCATTTCCTTCCTGTTCGAGATATTTCCACGTTTAAGCGCTCGTTGAAGTCCAATTTACACTGCAACTGTAACGCACTAGCATTTAAGCGTCGAAACAAGCACAAAAGCTCGCAAATCGCGAGCATCTCGTCAATTTTGACGAAAACTAACTGTCATTTCCGTCCCGTTGAAGATATTTCAATGTCCAAGCGCTCGTTGAACTCCATTTATCACTGCAAATGCAATGTACAACCGTTTAAGCGTCGAAACAAGCAAAATAGATCATAAATCGCGAAGGTTTCGACGATCTTGACGAAAACTAAGTGTCATTTCCTTACCGTTGGAGATATTTCGACGTTTAAGCGCTCATTTCACTCCATTTTACACTGCAAATTTAACGCACTACCGTTTAAGCGCCGAAACAGGCAAAATAGCTCACAAATCGCGAAGATTTCGTCGATCTTGACGAAAACTAACTGTCATTTCCGTCCCGTTGAAGATATTTCGATGTCCAAGCGCTCGTTGAACTCCATTTATCACTGCAAATGCAATGTACAACCGTTTAAGCGTCGAAACAAGCAAAATAGATCATAAATCGCGAAGGTTTCGACGATCTTGACGAAAGCTAAGTGTCATTTCCTTCCCGTTGGAGATATTTCGACGTTTAAGCGCTCATTTCACTCCATTTTACATTGCGAATGTAATGCACTACCGTTTAAGAGTCGAAACAAGCAAAGTAGCTCGCAAATCGCGAAGAATTCGTCGATCTTGACGAAAACTAACTGTCACTTCCTTACTGTTGGAGATATTTCGACGTTTGAGCGCTCGTTGAACTCCATTTATCACTGCAAATGTAACGCACTAGCGTTTAAGCGTCGAAACAAGCAAAATAGCTCGCAAATCGCGAAGATTTCGTCGATCTTGACGAAAACTAAGTGTCATTTCCTTCCCGTTGGAGATATTTCGACGTTTAAGCGCTCATTTCACTCCATTTTACATTGCGAATGTAATGCACTACCGTTTAAGAGTCGAAACATGCAAAATAGCTCGCAAATCGCGAAGATTTCGTCAATTTTGAGCTCCATTTTACATTGCCAAAGTAATGCACTACCGTTTAAGAGTTGAAGCAAGCATAATAGCTCGCAAATCGCGAAGATTTCGTTAATTTTGACGAAAACTAACTGTCATTTCCTTCCCGTTGGAGATATTTCGACGTTTGAGCGCTCGTCGAACTCCATTTATCACTGCAAATGTAACGCACTAGCGTTTAAGCGTCGAAACAAGCAAAATAGCTCGCAAATCGCGAAGATTTCGTCGATCTTGACGAAAACTAAGTGTCATTTCCTTCCCGTTGGAGATATTTCGACGTTTAAGCGCTCGTTGAACTCCATTTTACACTGCAAATGTAACGCACTAGCGTTTAAACGTCGAAACAGGCAAAATAGCTCGCAAATCGCGGACATTTCGTCGATTTTGACGAAATCTAGCCGTCATTTCTTTCCCGTTGGAAATATTTCGTCGTTTAAGCGCTCGTTGAAGACCATTTTACACTGCAAATGCAACGCACTACCATTTAAGCGTCGAAACAAGCAAAATAACTCGCAAATCGCGAGGATTTCGTCGATTTTGATGAAATCTAGCCGTCATTTCCTTCCTGTTCGAGATATTTCCACGTTTAAGCGCTCGTTGAAGTCCAATTTACACTGCAACTGTAACGCACTAGCGTTTAAGCGTCGAAACAAGCACAATAGCTCGCAAATCGCGAGCATCTCGTCAATTTTGACGAAAACTAACTGTCATTTCCGTCCCGTTGAAGATATTTCGATGTCCAAGCGCTCGTTGAACTCCATTTATCACTGCAAATGCAATGTACAACCGTTTAAGCGTCGAAACAAGCAAAATAGATCATAAATCGCGAAGGTTTCGACGACCTTGACGAAAGCTAAGTGTCATTTCCTTCCCGTTGGAGATATTTCGACGTTTAAGCGCTCATTTCACTCCATTTTACATTGCGAATGTAATGCACTACCGTTTAAGAGTCGAAACAAGCAAAGTAGCTCGCAAATCGCGAAGAATTCGTCGATCTTGACGAAAACTAACTGTCACTTCCTTACTGTTGGAGATATTTCGACGTTTGAGCGCTCGTTGAACTCCCTTTATCACTGCAAATGTAACGCACTAGCGTTTAAGCGTCGAAACAAGCAAAATAGCTCGCAAATCGCGAAGATTTCGTCGATCTTGACGAAAACTAAGTGTCATTTCCTTCCCGTTGGAGATATTTCGACGTTTAAGCGCTCATTTCACTCCATTTTACATTGCGAATGTAATGCACTACCGTTTAAGAGTCGAAACATGCAAAATAGCTCGCAAATCGCGAAGATTTCGTCAATTTTGAGCTCCATTTTACATTGCCAAAGTAATGCACTACCGTTTAAGAGTTGAAGCAAGCATAATAGCTCGCAAATCGCGAAGATTTCATCGATTATGACGAAAACTAACTGTCATTTCCTTCCCGTTGGAGATATTTCGACGTTTAAGCGCTCGTTGAACTCCATTTTACACTGCAAATGTAACGCACTAGCGTTTAAACGTCGAAACTGGCAGAATAGCTCGCAAATCGCGGACATTTCGTCGATTTTGACGAAATCTAGCCGTCATTTCCTTCCCGTTGGAAATATTTCGTCGTTTAAGCGCTCGTTGAAGACCATTTTACACTGCAAATGCAACGCACTACCATTTAAGCGTCGAAACAAGCAAAATAACTCGCAAATCGCGAAGAGTTCGTCAATTTTGACGAAAACTAACTGTCATTTCCTTCCCGTTGGAGATATTTCAACGTTTAAGCGCTCGTTAAGCTCCATTTTACATTGCCAAAGTAATGCACTACCGTTTAAGAGTTGAAGCAAGCATAATAGCTCGCAAATCGCGAAGATTTCGTCGATTTTGACGAAAACCAACTGTCATTTCCTTCCCGTTGGAGATATTTCGACGTTTATGCGCTCGTTGAAGTCCATTTTACACTGCAAATGTAATGCACTACCATTTAAGCGTCGAAATAAGCAAAGCAGCTGGCAAATCGCGAAGACCTCGTTGATTTTGATGAAATCTAGCCGTCATTTCCTTCTCGTTGGAGATATTTCAACGTTTAAGCGCTCGTTGAGCTCCATTTTACATTGCCAAAGTAATGCACTACCGTTTAAGAGTTGTAGCAAGCAAAATAGCTCGCAAATCGCGAAGATTTCGTCGATTTTGACGAAAACTAACTGTCATTTATTTCCCGTTTTAGATATTTCTACGTTTAAGCGCTCGTTGATGTCCATTTTACACTGCAAATGTAACGCACTAGCGTTTAAGCGTCGAAACAAGCAAAATAGCTCGCAAATCGCGAACATTTCGTCGATTTTGGCGAAACCTAGCCGTCATTTCCTTCCTGTTCGAGATATTTCCAGGTTTAAGCGCTCGTTGATGTCCATTTTACACTGCAAATGTAACGCACTAGCGTTTAAGCGTCGAAACAAGCACAATACCTCGCAAATCGGGAAGATTTCGTCAATTTTGACGAAAACTAACTGTCATTACCTTCCCGTTAGAGATATTTCGACGCTTAAGCGCTCATTTCACTCCCTCTTACACGCCAAGTGTAAAGCACAACCGTTTAAGCGTCGAACCAAGCAAAGTAGCTCGCAAATCGCGAGGATTTCGTCGATTTTGATGAAATCTAGCCGTCATTTCCTTCCTGTTCGAGATATTTCCACGTTTAAGCGCTCGTTGAAGTCCAATTTACACTGCAACTGTAACGCACTAGCATTTAAGCGTCGAAACAAGCACAAAAGCTCGCAAATCGCGAGCATCTCGTCAATTTTGACGAAAACTAACTGTCATTTCCGTCCCGTTGAAGATATTTCAATGTCCAAGCGCTCGTTGAACTCCATTTATCACTGCAAATGCAATGTACAACCGTTTAAGCGTCGAAACAAGCAAAATAGATCATAAATCGCGAAGGTTTCGACGATCTTGACGAAAACTAAGTGTCATTTCCTTACCGTTGGAGATATTTCGACGTTTAAGCGCTCATTTCACTCCATTTTACACTGCAAATTTAACGCACTACCGTTTAAGCGCCGAAACAGGCAAAATAGCTCACAAATCGCGAAGATTTCGTCGATCTTGACGAAAACTAACTGTCATTTCCGTCCCGTTGAAGATATTTCGATGTCCAAGCGCTCGTTGAACTCCATTTATCACTGCAAATGCAATGTACAACCGTTTAAGCGTCGAAACAAGCAAAATAGATCATAAATCGCGAAGGTTTCGACGATCTTGACGAAAGCTAAGTGTCATTTCCTTCCCGTTGGAGATATTTCGACGTTTAAGCGCTCATTTCACTCCATTTTACATTGCGAATGTAATGCACTACCGTTTAAGAGTCGAAACAAGCAAAGTAGCTCGCAAATCGCGAAGAATTCGTCGATCTTGACGAAAACTAACTGTCACTTCCTTACTGTTGGAGATATTTCGACGTTTGAGCGCTCGTTGAACTCCATTTATCACTGCAAATGTAACGCACTAGCGTTTAAGCGTCGAAACAAGCAAAATAGCTCGCAAATCGCGAAGATTTCGTCGATCTTGACGAAAACTAAGTGTCATTTCCTTCCCGTTGGAGATATTTCGACGTTTAAGCGCTCATTTCACTCCATTTTACATTGCGAATGTAATGCACTACCGTTTAAGAGTCGAAACATGCAAAATAGCTCGCAAATCGCGAAGATTTCGTCAATTTTGAGCTCCATTTTACATTGCCAAAGTAATGCACTACCGTTTAAGAGTTGAAGCAAGCATAATAGCTCGCAAATCGCGAAGATTTCGTTAATTTTGACGAAAACTAACTGTCATTTCCTTCCCGTTGGAGATATTTCGACGTTTAAGCGCTAGTTGAGCTCCATTTTACATTGCCAAAGTAATGCACTACCGTTTAAGATTTGAAGCAAGCATAATAGCTCGCAAATCGCGAAGATTTCGTCGATTATGACGAAAACTAACTGTCATTTCCTTCCCGTTGGAGATATTTCGACGTTTAAGCGCTCGTTGAACTCCATTTTACACTGCAAATGTAACGCACTAGCGTTTAAACGTCGAAACAGGCAAAATAGCTCGCAAATCGCGGACATTTCGTCGATTTTGACGAAATCTAGCCGTCATTTCTTTCCCGTTGGAAATATTTCGTCGTTTAAGCGCTCGTTGAAGACCATTTTACACTGCAAATGCAACGCACTACCATTTAAGCGTGGAAACAAGCAAAATAACTCGCAAATCGCGAAGAGTTCGTCAATTTTGACGAAAACTAACTGTCATTTCCTTCCCGTTGGAGATATTTCAACGTTTAAGCGCTCGTTAAGCTCCATTTTACATTGCCAAAGTAATGCACTACCGTTTAAGAGTTGAAGCAAGCATAATAGCTCGCAAATCGCGAAAATTTCGTCGATTTTGACGAAAACCAACTGTCATATCCTTCCCGTTGGAGATATTTCGACGTTTATGCGCTCGTTGAAGTCCATTTTACACTGCAAATGTAATGCACTACCATTTAAGCGTCGAAATAAGCAAAGCAGCTGGCAAATCGCGAAGACCTCGTTGATTTTGATGAAATCTAGCCGTCATTTCCTTCCCGTTGGAGATATTTCAACGTTTAAGCGCTCATTTCACTCCATTTTACATTGCAAATGTAATGCACTACCGTTTAAGGGTCGAAACATGCAAAATAGCTCGCAAATCGCGAAGATTTCGTCGATTTTGACGAAAACTAACTGTCATTTCCTTCCCGTTTTAGATATTTCTACGTTTAAGCGCTCATTTCACTCCATTTTACATTGCAAATGTAATGCACTACCGTTTAAGGGTCGAAACATGCAAACTAGCTCGCAAATCGCGAAGATTTCGTAAATTTTGACGAAAACTAACTGTCATTTCCTTCCCGTTGGAGATATTTCGCCGTTTAAGCGCTCGTTGAACACCATTTTACACTCCAAATGTAACACACTACCGTTTAAGCGCCGAAACAGGCAAAATAGCTCGCAAATCGCGAACATTTCGTCGATTTTGAAGAAATCTAGCCGTCATTTCCTTCCCGTTGGAGATATTTCGACGTTTATGCGCTCGTTGAAGTCCATTTCACACTGCAAATGTAATGCACTACCATTTAAGCGTCGAAATAAGCAAAACAGCTGGCAAATCGCGAAGATCTCGTTGATTTTGATGAAATCTAGCCGTCATTTCCTTCCTGTTGGAGATATTTCGACGTTTAAGCGCTCGTTGAAGTCCATTTTACACTGCAAATGCAATGCACTACCATTTAAGCGTCGAAACAAGCAAAATAGCTCGCAAATCGCGAACATTTCGTCGATTTTGGCGAAACCTAGCCGTCATTTCCTTCCTGTTCGAGATATTTCCACGTTTAAGCGCTCGTTGAAGTCCATTTTACACTGCAAATGCAATGCACTACCATTTAAGCGTCGAAACAAGCAATATAACTCGCAAATCGCGAAGATTTCGTCAATTTTGACGAAAACTAACTGTCATTACCTGCCCGTTGGAGATATTTCGACGTTTAAGCGCTCATTTCACTCCATTTTACATTGCAAATGTAATGCACTACCGTTTAAGAGTCGAAACATGCAAAATAGCTCGCAAATCGCGAAGATTTCGTCAATTTTGACGAAAACTAACTGTCATTTCCTTCCCGTTGGAGATATTTCGAGGTTTAAGCGCTCATTTTACTCCATTTTACATTGCAAATGTAATGCACTACCGTTTAAGAGTCGAAACATGCAAACTAGCTCGCAAATCGCGAAGATTTCGTCAATTTTGACGAAAACTAACTGTCGTTTCCTTCCCGTTTTAGATATTTCTACGTTTAAGCGCTCGTTGATGTCCATTTTACACTGCAAATGTAACGCACTAGCGTTTAAGCGTCGAAACAAGCAAAATAGCTCGCAAATCGCGAACATTTCGTCGATTTTGGCGAAACCTAGCCGTCATTTCCTTCCTGTTCGAGGTATTTCCAGGTTTAAGCGCTCGTTGAAGTCCAATTTACACTGCAACTGTAACGCACTAGCGTTTAAGCGTCGAAACAAGCACAATAGCTCGCAAATCGCGAGCATCTCGTCAATTTTGACGAAAACTAACTGTCATTTCCGTCCCGTTGAAGATATTTCGATGTCCAAGCGCTCGTTGAACTCCATTTATCACTGCAAATGCAATGTACAACAGTTTAAGCGTCGAAACAAGCACAATAGCTCGAAAATCGGGAAGATTTCGTCAATTTTGACGAAAACTAACTGTCATTCCCTTCCCGTTAGAGATATTTCGACGCTTAAGCGCTCATTTCACTCCCTCTTACACGCTAAGTGTAAAGCACAACCGTTTAAGCGTCGAAACAAGCAAAGTAGCTCTCAAATCGCGAGGATTTCGTCGATTTTGATGAAATCTAGCCGTCATTTCCTTCCTGTTCGAGATATTTCCACGTTTAAGCGCTCGTTGAAGTCCAATTTACACTGCAACTGTAACGCACTAGCGTTTAAGCGTCGAAACAAGCACAATAGCTCGCAAATCGCGAGCATCTCGTCAATTTTGACGAAAACTAACTGTCATTTCCGTCCCGTTGAAGATATTTCGATGTCCAAGCGCTCGTTGAACTCCATTTATCACTGCAAATGCAATGTACAACCGTTTAAGCGTCGAAACAAGCAAAATAGATCATAAATCGCGAAGGTTTCGACGACCTTGACGAAAGCTAAGTGTCATTTCCTTCCCGTTGGAGATATTTCGACGTTTAAGCGCTCATTTCACTCCATTTTACATTGCGAATGTAATGCACTACCGTTTAAGAGTCGAAACAAGCAAAGTAGCTCGCAAATCGCGAAGAATTCGTCGATCTTGACGAAAACTAACTGTCACTTCCTTACTGTTGGAGATATTTCGACGTTTGAGCGCTCGTTGAACTCCCTTTATCACTGCAAATGTAACGCACTAGCGTTTAAGCGTCGAAACAAGCAAAATAGCTCGCAAATCGCGAAGATTTCGTCGATCTTGACGAAAACTAAGTGTCATTTCCTTCCCGTTGGAGATATTTCGACGTTTAAGCGCTCATTTCACTCCATTTTACATTGCGAATGTAATGCACTACCGTTTAAGAGTCGAAACATGCAAAATAGCTCGCAAATCGCGAAGATTTCGTCAATTTTGAGCTCCATTTTACATTGCCAAAGTAATGCACTACCGTTTAAGAGTTGAAGCAAGCATAATAGCTCGCAAATCGCGAAGATTTCATCGATTATGACGAAAACTAACTGTCATTTCCTTCCCGTTGGAGATATTTCGACGTTTAAGCGCTCGTTGAACTCCATTTTACACTGCAAATGTAACGCACTAGCGTTTAAACGTCGAAACTGGCAAAATAGCTCGCAAATCGCGGACATTTCGTCGATTTTGACGAAATCTAGCCGTCATTTCCTTCCCGTTGGAAATATTTCGTCGTTTAAGCGCTCGTTGAAGACCATTTTACACTGCAAATGCAACGCACTACCATTTAAGCGTCGAAACAAGCAAAATAACTCGCAAATCGCGAAGAGTTCGTCAATTTTGACGAAAACTAACTGTCATTTCCTTCCCGTTGGAGATATTTCAACGTTTAAGCGCTCGTTAAGCTCCACTTTACATTGCCAAAGTAATGCACTACCGTTTAAGAGTTGAAGCAAGCATAATAGCTCGCAAATCGCGAAGATTTCGTCGATTTTGACGAAAACCAACTGTCATTTGCTTCCCGTTGGAGATATTTCGACGTTTATGCGCTCGTTGAAGTCCATTTTACACTGCAAATGTAATGCACTACCATTTAAGCGTCGAAATAAGCAAAGCAGCTGGCAAATCGCGAAGACCTCGTTGATTTTGATGAAATCTAGCCGTCATTTCCTTCCCGTTGGAGATATTTCAACGTTTAAGCGCTCGTTGAGCTCCATTTTACATTGCCAAAGTAATGCACTACCGTTTAAGAGTTGTAGCAAGCAAAATGGCTCGCAAATCGCGAAGATTTCGTCGATTTTGACGAAAACTAACTGTCATTTATTTCCCGTTTTAGATATTTCTACGTTTAAGCGCTCGTTGATGTCCATTTTACACTGCAAATGTAACGCACTAGCTTTTAAGCGTCGAAACAAGCAAAATAGCTCGCAAATCGCGAACATTTCGTCGATTTTGGCGAAACCTAGCCGTCATTTCCTTCCTGTTCGAGATATTTCCAGGTTTAAGCGCTCGTTGATGTCCATTTTACACTGCAAATGTAACGCACTAGCGTTTAAGCGTCGAAACAAGCACAATACCTCGCAAATCGGGAAGATTTCGTCAATTTTGACGAAAACTAACTGTCATTCCCTTCCCGTTAGAGATATTTCGACGCTTAAGCGCTCATTTCACTCCCTCTTACACGCCAAGTGTAAAGCACAACCGTTTAAGCGTCGAAACAAGCAAAGTAGCTCGCAAATCGCGAGGATTTCGTCGATTTTGATGAAATCTAGCCGTCATTTCCTTCCTGTTCGAGATATTTCCACGTTTAAGCGCTCGTTGAAGTCCAATTTACACTGCAACTGTAACGCACTAGCATTTAAGCGTCGAAACAAGAACAAAAGCTCGCAAATCGCGAGCATCTCGTCAATTTTGACGAAAACTAACTGTCATTTCCGTCCCGTTGAAGATATTTCAATGTCCAAGCGCTCGTTGAACTCCATTTATCACTGCAAATGCAATGTACAACCGTTTAAGCGTCGAAACAAGCAAAATAGATCATAAATCGCGAAGGTTTCGACGATCTTGACGAAAACTAAGTGTCATTTCCTTACCGTTGGAGATATTTCGACGTTTAAGCGCTCATTTCACTCCATTTTACACTGCAAATTTAACGCACTACCGTTTAAGCGCCGAAACAGGCAAAATAGCTCACAAATCGCGAAGATTTCGTCGATCTTGACGAAAACTAACTGTCATTTCCGTCCCGTTGAAGATATTTCGATGTCCAAGCGCTCGTTGAACTCCATTTATCACTGCAAATGCAATGTACAACCGTTTAAGCGTCGAAACAAGCAAAATAGATCATAAATCGCGAAGGTTTCGACGATCTTGACGAAAGCTAAGTGTCATTTCCTTCCCGTTGGAGATATTTCGACGTTTAAGCGCTCATTTCACTCCATTTTACATTGCGAATGTAATGCACTACCGTTTAAGAGTCGAAACAAGCAAAGTAGCTCGCAAATCGCGAAGAATTCGTCGATCTTGACGAAAACTAACTGTCACTTCCTTACTGTTGGAGATATTTCGACGTTTGAGCGCTCGTTGAACTCCATTTATCACTGCAAATGTAACGCACTAGCGTTTAAGCGTCGAAACAAGCAAAATAGCTCGCAAATCGCGAAGATTTCGTCGATCTTGACGAAAACTAAGTGTCATTTCCTTCCCGTTGGAGATATTTCGACGTTTAAGCGCTCATTTCACTCCATTTTACATTGCGAATGTAATGCACTACCGTTTAAGAGTCGAAACATGCAAAATAGCTCGCAAATCGCGAAGATTTCGTCAATTTTGAGCTCCATTTTACATTGCCAAAGTAATGCACTACCGTTTAAGATTTGAAGCAAGCAAAATAGCTCGCAAATCGCGAAGATTTCGTCGATTATGACGAAAACTAACTGTCATTTCCTTCCCGTTGGAGATATTTCGACGTTTAAGCGCTCGTTGAACTCCATTTTACACTGCAAATGTAACGCACTAGCGTTTAAACGTCGAAACAGGCAAAATAGCTCGCAAATCGCGGACATTTCGTCGATTTTGACGAAATCTAGCCGTCATTTCTTTCCCGTTGGAAATATTTCGTCGTTTAAGCGCTCGTTGAAGACCATTTTACACTGCAAATGCCACGCACTACCATTTAAGCGTCGAAACAAGCAAAATAACTCGCAAATCGCGAAGAGTTCGTCAATTTTGACGAAAACTAACTGTCATTTCCTTCCCGTTGGAGATATTTCAACGTTTAAGCGCTCGTTAAGCTCCATTTTACATTGCCAAAGTAATGCACTACCGTTTAAGAGTTGAAGCAAGCATAATAGCTCGCAAATCGCGAAAATTTCGTCGATGTTGACGAAAACCAACTGTCATTTCCTTCCCGTTGGAGATATTTCGACGTTTATGCGCTCGTTGAAGTCCATTTTACACTGCAAATGTAATGCACTACCATTTAAGCGTCGAAATAAGCAAAGCAGCTGGCAAATCGCGAAGACCTCGTTGATTTTGATGAAATCTAGCCGTCATTTCCTTCCCGTTGGAGATATTTCAACGTTTAAGCGCTCATTTCACTCCATTTTACATTGCAAATGTAATGCACTACCGTTTAAGGGTCGAAACATGCAAACTAGCTCGCAAATCGCGAAGATTTCGTCAATTTTGACGAAAACTAACTGTCATTTCCGTCCCGTTGGAGATATTTCGCCGTTTAAGCGCTCGTTGAACACCATTTTACACTCCAAATGTAACACACTACCGTTTAAGCGCCGAAACAGGCAAAATAGCTCGCAAATCGCGAACATTTCGTCGATTTTGAAGAAATCTAGCCGTCATTTCCTTCCCGTTGGAGATATTTCGACGTTTATGCGCTCGTTGAAGTCCATTTCACACTGCAAATGTAATGCACTACCATTTAAGCGTCGAAATAAGCAAAACAGCTGGCAAATCGCGAAGATCTCGTTGATTTTGATGAAATCTAGCCGTCATTTCCTTCCTGTTGGAGATATTTCGACGTTTAAGCGATCGTTGAAGTCCATTTTACACTGCAAATGCAATGCACTACCATTTAAGCGTCGAAACAAGCAAAATAGCTCGCAAATCGCGAACATTTCGTCGATTTTGGCGAAACCTAGCCGTCATTTCCTTCCTGTTCGAGATATTTCCACGTTTAAGCGCTCGTTGAAGTCCATTTTACACTGCAAATGCAATGCACTACCATTTAAGCGTCGAAACAAGCAATATAACTCGCAAATCGCGAAGATTTCGTCAATTTTGACGAAAACTAACTGTCATTTCCTGCCCGTTGGAGATATTTCGACGTTTAAGCGCTCATTTCACTCCATTTTACATTGCAAATGTAATGCACTAGCGTTTAAGAGTCGAAACATGCAAAATAGCTAGCAAATCTCGAAGATTTCGTCAATTTTGACGAAAACTAACTGTCATTTCCTTCCCGTTGGAGATATTTCGACGTTTAAGCGCTCATTTTACTCCATTTTACATTGCAAATGTAATGCACTACCGTTTAAGAGTCGAAACATGCAAACTAGCTCGCAAATCGCGAAGATTTCGTCAATTTTGACGAAAACTAACTGTCGTTTCCTTCCCGTTTTAGATATTTCTACGTTTAAGCGCTCGTTGATGTCCATTTTACACTGCAAATGTAACGCACTAGCGTTTAAGCGTCGAAACAAGCAAAATAGCTCGCAAATCGCGAACATTTCGTCGATTTTGGCGAAACCTAGCCGTCATTTCCTTCCTGTTCGAGGTATTTCCAGGTTTAAGCGCTCGTTGAAGTCCAATTTACACTGCAACTGTAACGCACTAGCGTTTAAGCGTCGAAACAAGCACAATAGCTCGCAAATCGCGAGCATCTCGTCAATTTTGACGAAAACTAACTGTCATTTCCGTCCCGTTGAAGACATTTCGATGTCCACGCGCTCGTTGAACTCCATTTATCACTGCAAATGCAATGTACAACCGTTTAAGCGTCGAAACAAGCAAAATAGATCATAAATCGCGAAGGTTTCGACGATCTTGACGAAAGCTAAGTGTCATTTCCTTCCCGTTGGAGATATTTCGACGTTTAAGCGCTCATTTCACTCCATTTTACATTGCGAATGTAATGCACTACCGTTTAAGAGTCGAAACAAGCAAAGTAGCTCGCAAATCGCGAAGAATTGGTCGATCTTGACGAAAACTAACTGTCACTTCCTTACTGTTGGAGATATTTCGACGTTTGAGCGCTCGTTGAACTCCATTTATCACTGCAAATGTAACGCACTAGCGTTTAAGCGTCGAAACAAGCAAAATAGCTCGCAAATCGCGAAGATTTCGTCGATCTTGACGAAAACTAAGTGTCATTTCCTTCCCGTTGGAGATATTTCGACGTTTAAGCGCTCATTTCACTCCATTTTACATTGCGAATGTAATGCACTACCGTTTAAGAGTCGAAACATGCAAAATAGCTCGCAAATCGCGAAGATTTCGTCAATTTTGAGCTCCATTTTACATTGCCAAAGTAATGCACTACCGTTTAAGAGTTGAAGCAAGCATAATAGCTCGCAAATCGCGAAGATTTCATCGATTATGACGAAAACTAACTGTCATTTCCTTCCCGTTGGAGATATTTCGACGTTTAAGCGCTCGTTGAACTCCATTTTACACTGCAAATGTAACGCACTAGCGTTTAAACGTCGAAACTGGCAAAATAGCTCGCAAATCGCGGACATTTCGTCGATTTTGACGAAATCTAGCCGTCATTTCCTTCCCGTTGGAAATATTTCGTCGTTTAAGCGCTCGTTGAAGACCATTTTACACTGCAAATGGAACGCACTACCATTTAAGCGTCGAAACAAGCAAAATAACTCGCAAATCGCGAAGAGTTCGTCAATTTTGACGAAAACTAACTGTCATTTCCTTCCCGTTGGAGATATTTCAACGTTTAAGCGCTCGTTAAGCTCCATTTTACATTGCCAAAGTAATGCACTACCGTTTAAGAGTTGAAGCAAGCATAATAGCTCGCAAATCGCGAAGATTTCGTCGATTTTGACGAAAACCAACTGTCATTTCCTTCCCGTTGGAGATATTTCGACGTTTATGCGCTCGTTGAAGTCCATTTTACACTGCAAATGTAATGCACTACCATTTAAGCGTCGAAATAAGCAAAGCAGCTGGCAAATCGCGAAGACCTCGTTGATTTTGATGAAATCTAGCCGTCATTTCCTTCCCGTTGGAGATATTTCAACGTTTAAGCGCTCGTTGAGCTCCATTTTACATTGCCAAAGTAATGCACTACCGTTTAAGAGTTGTAGCAAGCAAAATAGCTCGCAAATCGCGAAGATTTCGTCGATTTTGACGAAAACTAACTGTCATTTATTTCCCGTTTTAGATATTTCTACGTTTAAGCGCTCGTTGATGTCCATTTTACACTGCAAATGTAACGCACTAGCGTTTAAGCGTCGAAACAAGCACAATAGCTCGCAAATCGGGAAGATTTCGTCAATTTTGACGAAAACTAACTGTCATTCCCTTCCCGTTAGAGATATTTCGACGCTTAAGCGCTCATTTCACTCCCTCTTACACGCTAAGTGTAAAGCACAACCGTTTAAGCGTCGAAACAAGCAAAGTAGCTCTCAAATCGAGAGGATTTCGTTGATTTTGATGAAATCTAGCCGTCATTTCCTTCCTGTTCTAGATATTTCCACGTTTAAGCGCTCGTTGAAGTCCAATTTACACTGCAACTGTAACGCACTAGCGTTTAAGCGTCGAAACAAGCACAATAGCTCGCAAATCGCGAGCATCTCGTCAATTTTGACGAAAACTAACTGTCATTTCCGTCCCGTTGAAGATATTTCGATGTCCAAGCGCTCGTTGAACTTCATTTATCACTGCAAATGCAATGTACAACCGTTTAAGCGTCGAAACAAGCAAAATAGATCATAAATCGCGAAGGTTTCGACGATCTTGACGAAAGCTAAGTGTCATTTCCTTCCCGTTGGAGATATTTCGACGTTTAAGCGCTCATTTCACTCCATTTTACATTGCGAATGTAATGCACTACCGTTTAAGAGTCGAAACAAGCAAAGTAGCTCGCAAATCGCGAAGAATTCGTCGATCTTGACGAAAACTAACTGTCACTTCCTTACTGTTGGAGATATTTCGACGTTTGAGCGCTCGTTGAACTCCATTTATCACTGCAAATGTAACGCACTAGCGTTTAAGCGTCGAAACAAGCAAAATAGCTCGCAAATCGCGAAGATTTCGTCGATCTTGACGAAAACTAAGTGTCATTTCCTTCCCGTTGGAGATATTTCGACGTTTAAGCGCTCATTTCACTCCATTTTACATTGCGAATGTAATGCACTACCGTTTAAGAGTCGAAACATGCAAAGTAGCTCGCAAATCGCGAAGATTTCGTCAATTTTGAGCTCCATTTTACATTGCCAAAGTAATGCACTACCGTTTAAGAGTTGAAGCAAGCATAATAGCTCGCAAATCGCGAAGATTTCATCGATTATGACGAAAACTAACTGTCATTTCCTTCCCGTTGGAGATATTTCGACGTTTAAGCGCTCGTTGAACTCCATTTTACACTGCAAATGTAACGCACTAGCGTTTAAACGTCGAAACTGGCAAAATAGCTCGCAAATCGCGGACATTTCGTCGATTTTGACGAAATCTAGCCGTCATTTCCTTCCCGTTGGAAATATTTCGTCGTTTAAGCGCTCGTTGAAGACCATTTTACACTGCAAATGGAACGCACTACCATTTAAGCGTCGAAACAAGCAAAATAACTCGCAAATCGCGAAGAGTTCGTCAATTTTGACGAAAACTAACTGTCATTTCCTTCCCGTTGGAGATATTTCAACGTTTAAGCGCTCGTTAAGCTCCATTTTACATTGCCAAACTAATGCACTACCGTTTAAGAGTTGAAGCAAGCATAATAGCTCGCAAATCGCGGACATTTCGTCGATTTTGACGAAATCTAGCCGTCATTTCCTTCCCGTTGGAAATATTTCGTCGTTTAAGCGCTCGTTGAAGACCATTTTACACTGCAAATGGAACGCACTACCATTTAAGCGTCGAAACAAGCAAAATAACTCGCAAATCGCGAAGAGTTCGTCAATTTTGACGAAAACTAACTGTCATTTCCTTCCCGTTGGAGATATTTCAACGTTTAAGCGCTCGTTAAGCTCCATTTTACATTGCCAAAGTAATGCACTACCGTTTAAGAGTTGAAGCAAGCATAATAGCTCGCAAATCGCGAAGATTTCGTCGATTTTGACGAAAACCAACTGTCATTTCCTTCCCGTTGGAGATATTTCGACGTTTATGCGCTCGTTGAAGTCCATTTTACACTGCAAATGTAATGCACTACCATTTAAGCGTCGAAATAAGCAAAGCAGCTGGCAAATCGCGAAGACCTCGTTGATTTTGATGAAATCTAGCCGTCATTTCCTTCCCGTTGGAGATATTTCAACGTTTAAGCGCTCGTTGAGCTCCATTTTACATTGCCAAAGTAATGCACTACCGTTTAAGAGTTGTAACAAGCAAAATAGCTCGCAAATCGCGAAGATTTCGTCGATTTTGACGAAAACTAACTGTCATTTATTTCCCGTTTTAGATATTTCTACGTTTAAGCGCTCGTTGATGTCCATTTTACACTGCAAATGTAACGCACTAGCGTTTAAGCGTCGAAACAAGCACAATAGCTCGCAAATCGGGAAGATTTCGTCAATTTTGACGAAAACTAACTGTCATTCCCTTCCCGTTAGAGATATTTCGACGCTTAAGCGCTCATTTCACTCCCTCTTACACGCTAAGTGTAAAGCACAACCGTTTAAGCGTCGAAACAAGCAAAGTAGCTCTCAAATCGAGAGGATTTCGTTGATTTTGATGAAATCTAGCCGTCATTTCCTTCCTGTTCTAGATATTTCCACGTTTAAGCGCTCGTTGAAGTCCAATTTACACTGCAACTGTAACGCACTAGCGTTTAAGCGTCGAAACAAGCACAATAGCTCGCAAATCGCGAGCATCTCGTCAATTTTGACGAAAACTAACTGTCATTTCCGTCCCGTTGAAGATATTTCGATGTCCAAGCGCTCGTTGAACTTCATTTATCACTGCAAATGCAATGTACAACCGTTTAAGCGTCGAAACAAGCAAAATAGATCATAAATCGCGAAGGTTTCGACGATCTTGACGAAAGCTAAGTGTCATTTCCTTCCCGTTGGAGATATTTCGACGTTTAAGCGCTCATTTCACTCCATTTTACATTGCGAATGTAATGCACTACCGTTTAAGAGTCGAAACAAGCAAAGTAGCTCGCAAATCGCGAAGAATTCGTCGATCTTGACGAAAACTAACTGTCACTTCCTTACTGTTGGAGATATTTCGACGTTTGAGCGCTCGTTGAACTCCATTTATCACTGCAAATGTAACGCACTAGCGTTTAAGCGTCGAAACAAGCAAAATAGCTCGCAAATCGCGAAGATTTCGTCGATCTTGACGAAAACTAAGTGTCATTTCCTTCCCGTTGGAGATATTTCGACGTTTAAGCGCTCATTTCACTCCATTTTACATTGCGAATGTAATGCACTACCGTTTAAGAGTCGAAACATGCAAAATAGCTCGCAAATCGCGAAGATTTCGTCAATTTTGAGCTCCATTTTACATTGCCAAAGTAATGCACTACCGTTTAAGAGTTGAAGCAAGCATAATAGCTCGCAAATCGCGAAGATTTCATCGATTATGACGAAAACTAACTGTCATTTCCTTCCCGTTGGAGATATTTCGACGTTTAAGCGCTCGTTGAACTCCATTTTACACTGCAAATGTAACGCACTAGCGTTTAAACGTCGAAACTGGCAAAATAGCTCGCAAATCGCGGACATTTCGTCGATTTTGACGAAATCTAGCCGTCATTTCCTTCCCGTTGGAAATATTTCGTCGTTTAAGCGCTCGTTGAAGACCATTTTACACTGCAAATGGAACGCACTACCATTTAAGCGTCGAAACAAGCAAAATAACTCGCAAATCGCGAAGAGTTCGTCAATTTTGACGAAAACTAACTGTCATTTCCTTCCCGTTGGAGATATTTCAACGTTTAAGCGCCCGTTAAGCTCCATTTTACATTGCCAAACTAATGCACTACCGTTTAAGAGTTGAAGCAAGCATAATAGCTCGCAAATCGCGAAGATTTCGTCGATTTTGACGAAAACCAACTGTCATTTCCTTCCCGTTGGAGATATTTCGACGTTTATGCGCTCGTTGAAGTCCATTTTACACTGCAAATGTAATGCACTACCATTTAAGCGTCGAAATAAGCAAAGCAGCTGGCAAATCGCGAAGACCTCGTTGATTTTGATGAAATCTAGCCGTCATTTCCTTCCCGTTGGAGATATTTCAACGTTTAAGCGCTCGTTGAGCTCCATTTTACATTGCCAAAGTAATGCACTACCGTTTAAGAGTTGTAGCAAGCAAAATAGCTCGCAAATCGCGAAGATTTCGTCGATTTTGACGAAAACTAACTGTCATTTATTTCCCGTTTTAGATATTTCTACGTTTAAGCGCTCGTTGATGTCCATTTTACACTGCAAATTTAACGCACTAGCGTTTAAGCGTCGAAACAAGCAAAATAGCTCGCAAATCGCGAACATTTCGTCGATTTTGGCGAAACCTAGCCGTCATTTCCTTCCTGTTCGAGATATTTCCAGGTTTAAGCGCTCGTTGATGTCCATTTTACACTGCAAATGTAACGCACTAGCGTTTAAGCGTCGAAACAAGCACAATACCTCGCAAATCGGGAAGATTTCGTCAATTTTGACGAAAACTAACTGTCATTCCCTTCCCGTTAGAGTTATTTCGACGCTTAAGCGCTCATTTCACTCCGTCTTACACGCCAAGTGTAAAGCACAACCGTTTAAGCGTCGAAACAAGCAAAGTAGCTCGCAAATCGCGAGGATTTCGTCGATTTTGATGAAATCTAGCCGTCATTTCCTTCCTGTTCGAGATATTTCCACGTTTAAGCGCTCGTTGAAGTCCAATTTACACTGCAACTGTAACGCACTAGCATTTAAGCGTCGAAACAAGCACAAAAGCTCGCAAATCGCGAGCATCTCGTCAATTTTGACGAAAACTAACTGTCATTTCCGTCCCGTTGAAGATATTTCAATGTCCAAGCGCTCGTTGAACTCCATTTATCACTGCAAATGCAATGTACAACCGTTTAAGCGTCGAAACAAGCAAAATAGCTCGCAAATCGCGAAGATTTCGTCGATCTTGACGAAAACTAAGTGTCATTTCCTTCCCGTTGGAGATATTTCGACGTTTAAGCGCTCATTTCACTCCATTTTACATTGCGAATGTAATGCACTACCGTTTAAGAGTCGAAACATGCAAAATAGCTCGCAAATCGCGAAGATTTCGTCAATTTTGAGCTCCATTTTACATTGCCAAAGTAATGCACTACCGTTTAAGAGTTGAAGCAAGCATAATAGCTCGCAAATCGCGAAGATTTCGTTAATTTTGACGAAAACTAACTGTCATTTCCTTCCCGTTGGAGATATTTCGACGTTTGAGCGCTCGTTGAACTCCATTTATCACTGCAAATGTAACGCACTAGCGTTTAAGCGTCGAAACAAGCAAAATAGCTCGCAAATCGCGAAGATTTCGTCGATCTTGACGAAAACTAAGTGTCATTTCCTTCCCGTTGGAGATATTTCGACGTTTAAGCGCTCGTTGAACTCCATTTTACACTGCAAATGTAACGCACTAGCGTTTAAACGTCGAAACAGGCAAAATAGCTCGCAAATCGCGGACATTTCGTCGATTTTGACGAAATCTAGCCGTCATTTCTTTCCCGTTGGAAATATTTCGTCGTTTAAGCGCTCGTTGAAGACCATTTTACACTGCAAATGCAACGCACTACCATTTAAGCGTCGAAACAAGCAAAATAACTCGCAAATCGCGAAGAGTTCGTCAATTTTGACGAAAACTAACTGTCATTTCCTTCCCGTTGGAGATATTTCAACGTTTAAGCGCTCGTTAAGCTCCATTTTACATTGCCAAAGTAATGCACTACCGTTTAAGAGTTGAAGCAAGCATAATAGCTCGCAAATCGCGAAAATTTCGTCGATTTTGACGAAAACCAACTGTCATTTCCTTCCCGTTGGAGATATTTCGACGTTTATGCGCTCGTTGAAGTCCATTTTACACTGCAAATGTAATGCACTACCATTTAAGCGTCGAAATAAGCAAAGCAGCTGGCAAATCGCGAAGACCTCGTTGATTTTGATGAAATCTAGCCGTCATTTCCTTCCCGTTGGAGATATTTCAACGTTTAAGCGCTCGTTGAGCTCCATTTTACGTTGCCAAAGTAATGCACTACCGTTTAAGAGTTGTAGCAAGCAAAATAGCTCGCAAATCGCGAAGATTTCGTCGATTTTGACGAAAACTAACTGTCATTTACTTCCCGTTTTAGATATTTCTACGTTTAAGCGCTCGTTGATGTCCATTTTACACTGCAAATGTAACGCACTAGCGTTTAAGCGTCGAAACAAGCAAAATAGCTCGCAAATCGCGAACATTTCGTCGATTTTGGCGAAAACTAAGTGTCATTTCCTTCCCGTTGGAGATATTTCGACGCTTAAGCGCTCATTTCACTCCCTCTTACACGCCAAGTGTAAAGCACAACCGTTTAAGCGTCGAAACAAGCAAAGTAGCTCGCAAATCGCGAGGATTTCGTCGATTTTGATGACATCTAGCCGTCATTTCCTTCCTGTTCGAGATACTTCCACGTTTAAGCGCTCGTTGAAGTCCAATTTACACTGCAACTGTAACGCACCAGCATTTAAGCGTCGAAACAAGCACAAAAGCTCGCAAATCGCGAGCATCTCGTCAATTTTGACGAAAACTAACTGTCATTTCCGTCCCCTTGAAGATATTTCAATGTCCAAGCGCTCGATGAACTCCATTTATCACTGCAAATGCAATGTACAACCGTTTAAGCGTCGAAACAAGCAAAATAGATCATAAATCGCGAAGGTTTCGACGATCTTGACGAAAACTAAGTGTCATTTCCTTCCCGTTGGAGATATTTCGACGTTTAAGCGCTCATTTCACTCCATTTTACACTGCAAATTTAACGCACTACCGTTTAAGCGCCGAAACAGGCAAAATAGCTCACAAACCGCGAAGATTTCGTCGATCTTGACGAAAACTAACTGTCATTTCCGTCAAGTTGGAGATATTTCTACGTTTATTCGCTCATTTAACTAAACTTCATACTGCAAATGCAGAGCACTACCTTTTAAGCTTCGAAACAAGCAAAGTAGCTCGCAAATAGCGAAGATTTCGTCGATTTTGATGAAATCTAGCCGTCATTTCCTTCCCGTTAGAGATATTTCGACGTTTAAGCGCTCATTTCACTCCCTCTTACACGCCAAGTGTAATGCACTACCGTTTAAGCGTCGAAACAAGCAAAGTAGCTCGCAAATCGCGAAGAATTCGTCGATCTTGACGAAAACTAAGTGTCATTTCCTTCCCGTTGGAGATATCTCTACGTTTAAGCGCTCATTTAACTCCACTTCATACTGCAAATGCAATGCACTACCTTTTCATCTTCGAAACAAGCAAAATAGCTCGCAAATAACGAAGACTTCGCCGATCTTGACGAAAACTAACTGTCACTTCCTTCCCGTTGGAGATATTTCGACGTTTAAGCGCTCATTTCACTCCATTTTACATTGCAAATGTAATGCACTACCGTTTAAGTGTCGAAACATGCAAAATAGCTCGCAAATCGCGAAGATTTCGTCAATTTTGAGCTCCATTTTACATTGCCAAAGTAATGCACTACCGTTTAAGAGTTGAAGCAAGCATAATAGCTCGCAAATCGCGAAGATTTCGTCGATTATGACGAAAACTAACTGTCATTTCCTTCCCGTTGGAGATATTTCGACGTTTAAGCGCTCGTTGAACTCCATTTTACACTGCAAATGTAACGCACTAGCGTTTAAGCGTCGAAACCTTCAAAATAGCTCGCAAATCGCGAACATTTCGTCGATTTTGACGAAATCTAGCCGTCATTTCCTTCCCGTTGGAAATATTTCGCAGTTTAAGCGCTCGTTGAAGACCATTTTACACTGCAAATGCAACGCACTACCATTTAAGCGTCGAAACAAGCAAAATAACTCGCAAATAGCGAAGATTTCGTCAATTTTGACGAAAACTAACTGTCATTTCCTTCCCGTTGGAGATATTTCAACGTTTAAGCGCTCGTTGAGCTCCATTTTACATTGCCAAAGTAATGCACTACCGTTTAAGAGTTGAAGCAAGCATAATAGCTCGCAAATCGCGAAGAATTCGTCGATCTTGACGAAAACTAACTGTCACTTCCTTACTGTTGGAGATATTTCGACGTTTGAGCGCTCGTTGAACTCCATTTATCGCTGCAAATGTAACGCACTAGCGTTTAAGCGTCGAAACAAGCAAAACAGCTCGCAAATCGCGAAGATTTCGTCGATCTTGACGAAAACTAAGTGTCATTTCCTTCCCGTTGGAGATATCTCTACGTTTAAGCGCTCATTTAACTCCACTTCATACTGCAAATGCAATGCACTACCTTTTCAGCTTCGAAACAAGCAAAATAGCTCGCAAATAACGAAGACTTCGTCGATCTTGACGAAAACTAACTGTCACTTCCTTCCCGTTGGAGATATTTCGACGTTTAAGCGCTCATTTCACTCCATTTTACATTGCGAATGTAATGCACTACCGTTTAAGAGTCGGAACATGCAAAGTAGCTCGCAAATCGCGAAGATTTCGTCAATTTTGAGCTCCATTTTTCATTGCCAAGGTAATGTTCTACCGTTTAAGAGTTGAAGCAAGCATAATAGCTCGCAAATCGCGAAGATTTCGTCAATTTTGACAAAAACTAACAGTCATTTCCTTCCCGTTGTAGATATTTCGACGTTTAAGCGCTAGTTGAGCTCCATTTTACATTGCCAAAGTAATGCACTACCGTTTAAGAGTTGAAGCAAGCATAATAGCTCGCAAATCGCGAAGATTTCGTCGATTATGACGAAAACTGTCATTTCCTTCCCGTTGGAGATATTTCGAAGTTTAAGCGCTCGTTGAACTCCATTTTACACAGCAAATGTAACGCACTAGCGTTTAAGCGTCGAAACAGGCAAAATAGCTTGCAAATCGCGAACATTTCGTCGATTTTGACGAAATCTAGCCCTCATTTCCTTCCCGTTGGAAATATTTCGTAGTTTAAGCGCTCGTTGAAGACCATTTTACACTGCAAATGCAACGCACTACCATTTAAGCGTCGAAACAAGCAAAATAACTCGCAAATCGCGAAGATTTCGTCAATTTTGACAAAATCTAGCCGTCATATCCTTCCCGTTGGAGATATTTCGACGTTTGTGCGCTCGTTGAAGTCCATTTTACACTGCAAATGTAATGCACTACCATTTAAGCGTCGAAATAAGCAAAACAGCTGGCAAATCGCGAAGATCTCGTTGATTTTGACGAAAACCAACTGTCATTTCCTTCCCGTTGGAGATATTTCGACGTTTAAGCGCTCATTTCACTCCATTTTACATTGCAAATGTAATGCACTACCGTTTAAGAGTCGAAACATGCAAACTAGCTCGCAAATCGCGAAGATTTCGTCAATTTTGACGAAATCTAGCCGTCATTTCCTTCCCGTTAGAGATATTTCGACGTTTAAGCGCTCATTTCACTCCCTCTTACACGCCAAGTGTAATGCACTACCGTTTAAGCGTCGAAACAAGCAAAGTAGCTCGCAAATCGCGAAGAATTCGTCGATCTTGACGAAAACTAACTGTCACTTCTTTACTGTTGGAGATATTTCGACGTTTGAGCGCTCGTTGAACTCCATTTATCACTGCAAATGTAACGCACTTGCGTTTAAGCGTCGAAACAAGCAAAATAGCTCGCAAATCGCGAAGATTTCGTCGATCTTGACGAAAACTAAGTGTCATTTCCTTCCCGTTGGAGATATCTCTACGTTTAAGCGCTCATTTAACTCCACTTCATACTGCAAATGCAATGCACTACCTTTTCAGCTTCGAAACAAGCAAAATAGCTCGCAAATAACGAAGACTTCGTCGATCTTGACGAAAACCAACTGTCACTTCCTTCCCGTTGGAGATATTTCGACGTTTAAGCGCTCATTTCACTCCATTTTACATTGCGAATGTAATGCACTACCGTTTAAGAGTTGAAGCAAGCATAATAGCTCGCAAATCGCGAAGAATTCGTCGATCTTGACGAAAACTAACTGTCACTTCCTTACTGTTGGAGATATTTCGACGTTTGAGCGCTCGTTGAACTCCATTTATCACTGCAAATGTAACGCACTAGCGTTTAAGCGTCGAAACAAGCAAAATAGCTCGCAAATCGCGAAGATTTCGTCGATCTTGACGAAAACTAAGTGTCATTTCCTTCCCGTTGGAGATATCTCTACGTTTAAGCGCTCATTTAACTCCACTTCATACTGCAAATGCAATGCACTACCTTTTCAGCTTCGAAACAAGCAAAATAGCTCGCAAATAACGAAGACTTCGTCGATCTTGACGAAAACTAACTGTCACTTCCTTCCCGTTGGAGATATTTCGACGTTTAAGCGCTCATTTCACTCCATTTTACATTGCGAATGTAATGCACTACCGTTTAAGAGTCGAAACATGCAAAGTAGCTCGCAAATCGCGAAGATTTCGTCAATTTTTAGCTCCATTTTACATTGCCAAGGTAATGCTCTACCGTTTAAGAGTTGAAGCAAGCATAATAGCTCGCAAATCGCGAAGATTTCGTCAATTTTGACGAAAACTAACAGTCATTTCCTTCCCGTTGGAGATATTTCGACGTTTAAGCGCTAGTTGAACTCCATTTTACATTGCCAAAGTAATGCACTACCGTTTAAGAGTTGAAGCAAGCATAATAGCTCGCAAATCGCAAAGATTTCGCCGATTTTGACGAAAACCAACTGTCATTTCCTTCCCGTTGGAGATATTTCGACGTTTAAGCGCTCGTTGAACTCCATTTTACACTGCAAATGTAACGCACTAGCGTTTAAGCGTCGAAACAGGCAAAATAGCTTGCAAATCGCGAACATTTCGTCGATTTTGACGAAATCTAGCCGTCATTTCCTTCCCGTTGGAAATATTTCGTAGTTTAAGCGCTCGTTGAAGACCATTTTACACTGCAAATGCAACGCACTACCATTTAAGCGTCGAAACAAGCAAAATAACTCGCAAATCGCGAAGATTTCGTCAATTTTGACGAAAACTAACTGTCATTTCCTTCCCGTTGGAGATATTTCAACGTTTAAGCGCTCGTTGAGCTCCATTTTACATTGCCAAAATAATGCACTACCGTTTAAGAGTTGAAGCAAGCATAATATCTCGCAAATCGCGAAGATTTCGTCGATTTTGACGAAAACCAACTGTCATTTCCTTCCCGTTGGAGATATTTCGACGTTTATGCGCTCGTTGAAGTCCATTTTACACTGCAAATGTAATGCACTACCATTTAAGCGTCGAAATAAGCAAAGCAGCTGGCAAATCGCGAAGACCTCGTTGATTTTGCTGAAATCTAGCCGTCATTTCCTTCCCGTTGGAGATATTTCAACGTTTAAGCGCTCGTTGAGCTCCATTTTACATTGCCAAAGTAATGCACTACCGTTTAAGAGTTGTAGCAAGCAAAATAGCTCGCAAATCGCGAAGATTTCGTCGATTTTGACGATAACTAACTGTCATTTACTTCCCGTTTAGATATTTCTACGTTTAAGCGCTCGTTGATGTCCATTTTACACTGCAAATGTAACGCACTAGCGTTTAAGCGTCGAAACAAGCAAAATAGCTCGCAAATCGCGAACATTTCGTCGATTTTGGCGAAACCTAGCCGTCATTTCCTTCCTGCTCGAGATATTTCCAGGTTTAAGCGCTCGTTGATGTCCATTTTACACTGCAAATGTAACGCACTAGCGTTTAAGCGTTGAAACAAGCACAATAGCTCGCAAATCGGGAAGATTTCGTCAATTTTGACGAAAACTAAGTGTCATTTCCTTCCCGTTGGAGATATCTCTACGTTTAAGCGCTCATTTAACTCCACTTCATACTGCAAATGCAATGCACTACCTTTTCAGCTTCGAAACAAGCAAAATAGCTCGCAAATAACGAAGACTTCGTCGATCTTGACGAAAACTAACTGTCACTTCCTTCCCGTTGGAGATATTTCGACGTTTAAGCGCTCATTTCACTCCATTTTACATTGCGAATGTAATGCACTACCGTTTAAGAGTCGAAACATGCAAAGTAGCTCGCAAATCGCGAAGATTTCGTCAATTTTGAGCTCCATTTTACATTGCCAAGGTAATGCTCTACCGTTTAAGAGTTGAAGCAAGCATAATAGCTCGCAAATCGCGAAGATTTCGTCAATTTTGACGAAAACTAACAGTCATTTCCTTCCCGTTGGAGATATTTCGACGTTTAAGCGCTAGTTGAGCTCCATTTTACACTGCAAATGTAACGCACTAGCGTTTAAGCGTCGAAACAGGCAAAATAGCTCGCAAATCGCGAACATTTCGTCGATTTTGACGAAATCTAGCCGTCATTTCCTTCCCGTTGGAAATATTTCGTAGGTTAAGCGCTCATTTCACTCCATTTTACATTGCGAATGTAATGCACTACCGTTTAAGAATTGAAGCAAGCATAATAGCTCGCAAATCGCGAACATTTCGTCGATTTTGACGAAATCTAGCCGTCATTTCCTTCCCGTTGGAAATATTTCGTAGTTTAAGCGCTCGTTGAAGACCATTTTACACTGCAAATGCAACGCACTACCATTTAAGCGTCGAAACAAGCAAAGTAGCTCGCAAATCGCGAGGATTTCGTCGATTTTGATGAAATCTAGCCGTCATTTCCTTCCCGTTGGAGATATTTCGACGTTTAAGCGCTTGTTGAACTCCATTTTACACTGCAAATGTAACGCACTAGCGTTTAAGCGTCGAAACAGGCAAAATAGCTCGCAAATCGCGAACATTTCGTCGATTTTGACGAAATCTAGCCGTCATTTCCTTCCCGTTGGAAATATTTCGTAGGTTAAGCGCTCGTTGAAGACCATTTTACACTGCAAATGCAACGCACTACCATTTAAGCGTCGAAACAAGCAAAATAACTCGCAAATCGCGAAGATTTCGTCAATTTTGGCGAAAACTAACTGTCATTTCCTTCCCGTTGGAGATATTTCAACGTTTAAGCGCTCGTTGAGCTCCATTTTACATTGCCAAAGTAATGCACTACCGTTTAAGAGTTGAAGCAAGCATAATAGCTCGCAAATCGCAAAGATTTCGCCGATTTTGACGAAAACCAACTCTCATTTCCTTCCCGTTGGAGATATTTCGACGTCCAAGAGCTCGTTGAACTCCATTTATCACTGCAAATGCATTGCACTACCGTTTAAGCATCGAAACAAGCAAAATAGCCCTCAAATCGCGAAGATTTCGTCCATCTTGACGAAAACTCACTGCCACTTCCTTCCCCTTGGAGATATTTCGACGTTTAAGCGCTCGTTGAACTCCATTTTACACTGCAAATGTAACGCACTACCGTTTATGCGCCGAAACACGCAAAATTGCTCGCAAATCGCGAACATTTCGTCGATTTTGACAAAATCTAGCCGTCATATCCTTCCCGTTGGAGATATTTCGCGGTTGTGCGCTCGTTGAAGTCCATTTTACACTGCAAATGTAATGCACTACCATTTAAGCGTCGAAATAAGCAAAACAGCTGGCAAATCGCGAAGATCTCGTTGATTTTGACGAAAACCAACTGTCATTTCCTTCCCGTTGGAGATATTTCGACGTTTAAGCGCTCATTTCACTCCATTTTACATTGCAAATGTAATGCACTACCGTTTAAGAGTCGAAACATGCAAACTAGCTCGCAAATCGCGAAGATTTCGTCAATTTTGACGAAATCTAGCCGTCATTTCCTTCCCGTTAGAGATATTTCGACGTTTAAGCGCTCATTTCACTCCCTCTTACACGCCAAGTGTAATGCGCTACCGTTTAAGCGTCGAAACAAGCAAAGTAGCTCGCAAATCGCGAAGAATTCGTCGATCTTGACGAAAACTAACTGTCACTTCTATACTGTTGGAGATATTTCGACGTTTGAGCGCTCGTTGAACTCCATTTATCGCTGCAAATGTAACGCACTAGCGTTTAAGCGTCGAAACAAGCAAAATAGCTCGCAAATCGCGAAGATTTCGTCGATCTTGACGAAAACTAAGTGTCATTTCCTTCCCGTTGGAGATATCTCTACGTTTAAGCGCTCATTTAACTCCACTTCATACTGCAAATGCAATGCACTACCTTTTCAGCTTCGAAACAAGCAAAATAGCTCGCAAATAACGAAGACTTCGTCGATCTTGACGAAAACTAACTGTCACTTCCTTCCCGTTGGAGATATTTCGACGTTTAAGCGCTCATTTCACTCCATTTTACATTGCGAATGTAATGCACTACCGTTTAAGAGTCGAAACATGCAAAGTAGCTCGCAAATCGCGAAGATTTCGTCAATTTTGAGCTCCATTTTACATTGCCAAGGTAATGTTCTACCGTTTAAGAGTTGAAGCAAGCATAATAGCTCGCAAATCGCGAAGATTTCGTCAATTTTGACGAAAACTAACAGTCATTTCCTTCCCTTTGGAGATATTTCGACGTTTAAGCGCTAGTTGAGCTCCATTTTACATTGCCAAAGTAATGCACTACCGTTTAAGAGTTGAAGCAAGCATAATAGCTCGCAAATCGCGAAGATTTCGTCGATTATGACGAAAACTGTCATTTCCTTCCCGTTGGAGATATTTCGACGTTTAAGAGCTCGTTGAACTCCATTTTACACAGCAAATGTAACGCACTAGCGTTTAAGCGTCGAAACAGGCAAAATAGCTTGCAAATCGCGAACATTTCGTCGATTTTGACGAAATCTAGCCCTCATTTCCTTCCCGTTGGAAATATTTCGTAGTTTAAGCGCTCGTTGAAGACCATTTTACACTGCAAATGCAACGCACTACCATTTAAGCGTCGAAACAAGCAAAATAACTCGCAAATCGCGAAGATTTCGTCAATTTTGACGAAAACTAACTGTCATTTCCTTCCCGTTGGAGATATTTCAACGTTTAAGCGCTCGTTGAGCTCCATTTTACATTGCCAAAATAATGCACTACCGTTTAAGAGTTGAAGCAAGCATAATAGCTCGCAAATCGCGAAGATTTCGTCGATTTTGACGAAAACCAACTGTCATTTCCTTCCCGTTGGAGATATTTCGACGTTTATGCGCTCGTTGAAGTCCATTTTACACTGCAAATGTAATGCACTACCATTTAAGCGTCGAAATAAGCAAAGCAGCTGGCAAATCGCGAAGACCTCGTTGATTTTGCTGAAATCTAGCCGTCATTTCCTTCCCGTTGGAGATATTTCAACGTTTAAGCGCTCGTTGAGCTCCATTTTACATTGCCAAAGTAATGCACTACCGTTTAAGAGTTGTAGCAAGCAAAATAGCTCGCAAATCGCGAAGATTTCGTCGATTTTGACGAAAACTAACTGTCATTTACTTCCCGTTTAGATATTTCTACGTTTAAGCGCTCGTTGATGTCCATTTTACACTGCAAATGTAACGCACTAGCGTTTAAGCGTCGAAACAAGCACAATAGCTCGCAAATCGGGAAGATTTCGTCAATTTTGACGAAAACTAACTGTCATTCCCTTCCCGTTAGAGATATTTCGACGCTTAAGCGCTCATTTCACTCCCTCTTACACGCCAAGTGTAAAGCACAACCCTTTAAGCGTCGAAACAAGCAAAGTAGCTCGCAAATCGCGAGGATTTCGTCGATTTTGATGAAATCTAGCCGTCATTTCCTTCCCGTTGGAGATATTTCGACGTTTAAGCGCTTGTTGAACTCCATTTTACACTGCAAATGTAACGCACTAGCGTTTAAGCGTCGAAACAGGCAAAATAGCTCGCAAATCGCGAACATTTCGTCGATTTTGACGAAATCTAGCCGTCATTTCCTTCCCGTTGGAAATATTTCGTAGGTTAAGCGCTCGTTGAAGACCATTTTACACTGCAAATGCAACGCACTACCATTTAAGCGTCGAAACAAGCAAAATAACTCGCAAATCGCGAAGATTTCGTCAATTTTGGCGAACACTAACTGTCATTTCCTTCCCGTTGGAGATATTTCAACGTTTAAGCGCTCGTTGAGCTCCATTTTACATTGCCAAAGTAATGCACTACCGTTTAAGAGTTGAAGCAAGCATAATAGCTCGCAAATCGCAAAGATTTCGCCGATTTTGACGAAAACCAACTGTCATTTCCTTCCCGTTGGAGATATTTCGACGTCCAAGAGCTCGTTGAACTCCATTTATCACTGCAAATGCATTGCACTACCGTTTAAGCATCGAAACAAGCAAAATAGCCCTCAAATCGCGAAGATTTCGTCCATCTTGACGAAAACTCACTGCCACTTCCTTCCCGTTGGAGATATTTCGACGTTTGAGCGCTCGTTGAAGTCCATTTATCACTGCAAATGTAACGCACTAGCGTTTAAGCGTCGAAACAAGCAAAATAGCTCGCAAATCGCAAAGATTTCGCCGATTTTGACGAAAACCAACTGTCATTTCCTTCCCGTTGGAGATATTTCGACGTCCAAGAGCTCGTTGAACTCCATTTTACACTGCAAATGTAACGCACTACCGTTTATGCGCCGAAACACGCAAAATTGCTCGCAAATCGCGAACATTTCGTCGATTTTGACAAAATCTAGCCGTCATATCCTTCCCGTTGGAGATATTTCGCGGTTGTGCGCTCGTTGAAGTACATTTTACACTGCAAATGTAATGCACTACCATTTAAGCGTCGAAATAAGCAAAACAGCTGGCAAATCGCGAAGATCTCGTTGATTTTGACGAAAACCAACTGTCATTTCCTTCCCGTTGGAGATATTTCGACGTTTAAGCGCTCATTTCACTCCATTTTACATTGCAAATGTAATGCACTACCGTTTAAGAGTCGAAACATGCAAACTAGCTCGCAAATCGCGAAGATTTCGTCAATTTTGACGAAATCTAGCCGTCATTTCCTTCCCGTTAGAGATATTTCGACGTTTAAGCGCTCATTTCACTCCCTCTTACACGCCAAGTGTAATGCACTACCGTTTAAGCGTCGAAACAAGCAAAGTAGCTCGCAAATCGCGAAGA
Organism: Bombus vancouverensis nearcticus; assembly: GCF_051014615.1. Taxonomy (NCBI): domain Eukaryota; kingdom Metazoa; phylum Arthropoda; class Insecta; order Hymenoptera; family Apidae; genus Bombus; species Bombus vancouverensis. The sequence continues at coordinate 123,900 of NW_027468972.1, forward strand.
ATTCGTCGATCTTGACGAAAACTAACTGTCACTTCTATACTGTTGGAGATATTTCGACGTTTGAGCGCTCGTTGAACTCCATTTATCACTGCAAATGTTACGCACTTGCGTTTAAGCGTCGAAACAAGCAAAATAGCTCGCAAATCGCGAAGATTTCGTCGATCTTGACGAAAACTAAGTGTCGTTTCCTTCCCGTTGGAGATATCTCTACGTTTAAGCGCTCATTTAACTCCACTTCATACTGCAAATGCAATGCACTACCTTTTCAGCTTCGAAACAAGCAAAATAGTTCGCAAATAACGAAGACTTCGTCGATCTTGACGAAAACCAACTGTCACTTCCTTCCCGTTGGAGATATTTCGACGTTTAAGCGCTCATTTCACTCCATTTTACATTGCGAATGTAATGCACTACCGTTTAAGAGTTGAAGCAAGCATAATAGCTCGCAAATCGCGAACATTTCGTCGATTTTGACGAAATCTAGCCGTCATTTCCTTCCCGTTGGGAATATTTCGTAGTTTAAGCGCTCGTTGAAGACCATTTTACACTGCAAATGCAACGCACTGCCATTTAAGCGTCGAAACAAGCAAAATAACTCGCAAATCGCGAAGATTTCGTCAATTTTGACGAAAACTAACTGTCATTTCCTTCCCGTTGGAGATATTTCAACGTTTAAGCGCTCGTTGAGCTCCATTTTACATTGCCAAAGTAATGCACTACAGTTTAAGAGTTGACGCAAGCATAATAGCTCGCAAATCGCGAAGAATTCGTCGATCTTGACGAAAACTAACTGTCACTTCCTTACTGTTGGAGATATTTCGACGTTTGAGCGCTCGTTGAACACCATTTATCACTGCAAATGTAACGCACTAGCGTTTAAGCGTCGAAACAAGCAAAATAGCTCGCAAATCGCGAAGATTTCGTCGATCTTGACGAAAACTAAGTGTCATTTCCTTCCCGTTGGAGATATCTCTACGTTTAAGCGCTCATTTAACTCCACTTCATACTGCAAATGCAATGCACTACCTTTTCAGCTTCGAAACAAGCAAAATAGCTCGCAAATAACGAAGACTTCGTCGATCTTGACGAAAACTAACTGTCACTTCCTTCCCGTTGGAGATATTTCGACGTTTAAGCGCTCATTTCACTCCATTTTACATTGCGAATGTAATGCACTACCGTTTAAGAGTCGAAACATGCAAAGTAGCTCGCAAATCGCGAAGATTTCGTCAATTTTGAGCTCCATTTTACATTGCCAAGGTAATGCTCTACCGTTTAAGAGTTGAAGCAAGCATAATAGCTCGCAAATCGCGAAGATTTCGTCAATTTTGACGAAAACTAACAGTCATTTCCTTCCCGTTGGAGATATTTCGACGTTTAAGCGCTAGTTGAGCTCCATTTTACATTGCCAAAGTAATGCACTACCGTTTAAGAGTTGAAGCAAGCATAATAGCTCGCAAATCGCGAAGATTTCGTCGATTATGACGAAAACTAACTGTCATTTCCTTCCCGTTGGAGATATTTCGACGTTTAAGCGCTCGTTGAACTCCATTTTACACTGCAAATGTAACGCACTAGCGTTTAAGCGTCGAAACAGGCAAAATAGCTTGCAAATCGCGAACATTTCGTCGATTTTGACGAAATCTAGCCGTCATTTCCTTCCCGTTGGAAATATTTCGTAGTTTAAGCGCTCGTTGAAGACCATTTTACACTGCAAATGCAACGCACTACCATTTAAGCGTCGAAACAAGCAAAATAACTCGCAAATCGCGAAGATTTCGTCAATTTTGACGAAAACTAACTGTCATTTCCTTCCCGTTGGAGATATTTCAACGTTTAAGCGCTCGTTGAGCTCCATTTTACATTGCCAAAATAATGCACTACCGCTTAAGAGTTGAAGCAAGCATAATAGCTCGCAAATCGCGAAGATTTCGTCGATTTTGACGAAAACCAACTGTCATTTCCTTCCCGTTGGAGATATTTCGACGTTTATGCGCTCGTTGAAGTCCATTTTACACTGCAAATGTAATGCACTACCATTTAAGCGTCGAAATAAGCAAAGCAGCTGGCAAATCGCGAAGACCTCGTTGATTTTGCTGAAATCTAGCCGTCATTTCCTTCCCGTTGGAGATATTTCAACGTTTAAGCGCTCGTTCAGCTCCATTTTACATTGCCAAAGTAATGCACTACCGTTTAAGAGTTGTAGCAAGCAAAATAGCTCGCAAATCGCGAAGATTTCGTCGATTTTGACGAAAACTAACTGTCATTTACTTCCCGTTTAGATATTTCTACGTTTAAGCGCTCGTTGATGTCCATTTTACACTGCAAATGTAACGCACTAGCGTTTAAGCGTCGAAACAAGCAAAATAGCTCGCAAATCGCGAACATTTCGTCGATTTTGGCGAAACCTAGCCGTCATTTCCTTCCTGCTCGAGATATTTCCAGGTTTAAGCGCTCGTTGATGTCCATTTTACACTGCAAATGTAACGCACTAGCGTTTAAGCGTCGAAACAAGCACAATAGCTCGCAAATCGGGAAGATTTCGTCAATTTTGACGAAAACTAACTGTCATTCCCTTCCCGTTAGAGATATTTCGACGCTTAAGCGCTCATTTCACTCTCTCTTACACGCCAAGTGTAAAGCACAACCGTTTAAGCGTCGAAACAAGCAAAGTAGCTCGCAAATCGCGAGGATTTCGTCGATTTTGATGAAATCTAGCCGTCATTTCCTTCCCGTTGGAGATATTTCGACGTTTAAGCGCTCATTTCACTCCATTTTACATTGCGAATGTAATGCACTACCGTTTAAGAGTTGAAGCAAGCACAATAGCTCGCAAATCGCGAACATTTCGTCGATTTTGACGAAATCTAGCCGTCATTTCCATCCCGTTGGAAATATTTCGTAGTTTAAGCGCTCGTTGAAGACCATTTTACACTGCAAATGCAACGCACTACCATTTAAGCGTCGAAACAAGCAAAATAACTCGCAAATCGCGAAGATTTCGTCAATTTTGACGAAAACTAACTGTCATTTCCTTCCCGTTGGAGATATTTCAACGTTTAAGCGCTCGTTGAGCTCCATTTTACATTGCCAAAGTAATGCACTACCGTTTAAGAGTTGAAGCAAGCATAATAGCTCGCAAATCGCGAAGAATTCGTCGATCTTGACGAAAACTAACTGTCACTTCCTTACTGTTGGAGATATTTCGACGTTTGAGCGCTCGTTGAACTCCATTTATCACTGCAAATGTAACGCACTAGCGTTTAAGCGTCGAAACAAGCAAAATAGCTCGCAAATCGCGAAGATTTCGTCGATCTTGACGAAAACTAAGTGTCATTTCCTTCCCGTTGGAGATATCTCTACGTTTAAGCGCTCATTTAACTCCACTTCATACTGCAAATGCAATGCACTACCTTTTCAGCTTCGAAACAAGCAAAATAGCTCGCAAATAACGAAGACTTCGTCGATCTTGACGAAAACTAACTGTCACTTCCTTCCCGTTGGAGATATTTCGACGTTTAAGCGCTCATTTCACTCCATTTTACATTGCGAATGTAATGCACTACCGTTTAAGAGTCGAAACATGCAAAGTAGCTCGCAAATCGCGAAGATTTCGTCAATTTTGAGCTCCATTTTACATTGCCAAGGTAATGCTCTACCGTTTAAGAGTTGAAGCAAGCATAATAGCTCGCAAATCGCGAAGATTTCGTCAATTTTGACGAAAACTAACAGTCATTTCCTTCCCGTTGGAGATATTTCGACGTTTAAGCGCTAGTTGAGCTCCATTTTACATTGCCAAAGTAATGCACTACCGTTTAAGATTTGAAGCAAGCATAATAGCTCGCAAATCGCGAAGATTTCGTCGATTATGACGAAAACTAACTGTCATTTCCTTCCCGTTGGAGATATTTCGACGTTTAAGCGCTCGTTGAACTCCATTTTACACTGCAAATGTAACGCACTAGCGTTTAAGCGTCGAAACAGGCAAAATAGCTTGCAAATCGCGAACATTTCGTCGATTTTGACGAAATCTAGCCGTCATTTCCTTCCCGTTGGAAATATTTCGTAGTTTAAGCGCTCGTTGAGCTCCATTTTACATTTCCAAAGTAATGCACTACCGTTTAAGAGTTGTAGCAAGCAAAATAGCTCGCAAATCGCGAAGATTTCGTCGATTTTGACGAAAACTAACTGTCATTTACTTCCCGTTTAGATATTTCTACGTTTAAGCGCTCGTTGATGTCCATTTTACACTGCAAATGTAACGCACTAGCGTTTAAGCGTCGAAACAAGCAAAATAGCTTGCAAATCGCGAACATTTCGTCGATTTTGACGAAATCTAGCCGTCATTTCCTTCCCGTTGGAAATATTTCGTAGTTTAAGCGCTCGTTAAAGACCATTTTACACTGCAAATGCAACGCACTACCATTTAAGCGTCGAAACAAGCAAAATAACTCGCAAATCGCGAAGATTTCGTCAATTTTGACGAAAACTAACTGTCATTTCCTTCCCGTTGGAGATATTTCAACGTTTAAGCGCTCGTTGAGCTCCATTTTACATTGCCAAAATAATGCACTACCGTTTAAGAGTTGAAGCAAGCATAATAGCTCGCAAATCGCGAAGATTTCGTCGATTTTGACGAAAACCAACTGTCATTTCCTTCCCGTTGGAGATATTTCGACGTTTATGCGCTCGTTGAAGTCCATTTTACACTGCAAATGTAATGCACTACCATTTAAGCGTCGAAATAAGCAAAGCAGCTGGCAAATCGCGAAGACCTCGTTGATTTTGCTGAAATCTAACCGTCATTTCCTTCCCGTTGGAGATATTTCAACGTTTAAGCGCTGGTTGAGCTCCATTTTACATTGCCAAAGTAATGCACTACCGTTTAAGAGTTGTAGCAAGCAAAATAGCTCGCAAATCGCGAAGATTTCGTCGATTTTGACGAAAACTAACTGTCATTTACTTCCCGTTTAGATATTTCTACGTTTAAGCGCTCGTTGATGTCCATTTTACACTGCAAATGTAACGCACTAGCGTTTAAGCGTCGAAACAAGCAAAATAGCTCGCAAATCGCGAACATTTCGTCGATTTTGGCGAAACCTAGCCGTCATTTCCTTCCTGCTCGAGATATTTCCAGGTTTAAGCGCTCGTTGATGTCCATTTTACACTGCAAATGTAACGCACTAGCGTTTAAGCGTCGAAACAAGCACAATAGCTCGCAAATCGGGAAGATTTCGTCAATTTTGACGAAAACTAACTGTCATTCCCTTCCCGTTAGAGATATTTCGACGCTTAAGCGCTCATTTCACTCCCTCTTACACGCCAAGTGTAAAGCACAACCGTTTAAGCGTCGAAACAAGCAAAGTAGCTCGCAAATCGCGAGGATTTCGTCGATTTTGATGAAATCTAGCCGTCATTTCCTTCCCGTTGGAGATATTTCGACGTTTAAGCGCTTGTTGAACTCCATTTTACACTGCAAATGTAACGCACTAGCGTTTCAGCGTCGAAACAGGCAAAATAGCTCGCAAATCGCGAACATTTCGTCGATTTTGACGAAATCTAGCCGTCATTTCCTTCCCGTTGGAAATATTTCGTAGGTTAAGCGCTCGTTGAAGACCATTTTACACTGCAAATGCAACGCACTACCATTTAAGCGTCGAAACAAGCAAAATATCTCGCAAATCGCGAAGATTTCGTCAATTTTGGCGAAAACTAACTGTCATTTCCTTCCCGTTGGAGATATTTCAACGTTTAAGCGCTCGTTGAGCTCCATTTTACATTGCCAAAGTAATGCACTACCGTGTAAGAGTTGAAGCAAGCATAATAGCTCGCAAATCGCAAAGATTTCGCCGATTTTGACGAAAACCAACTGTCATTTCCTTCCCGTTGGAGATATTTCGACGTCCAAGAGCTCGTTGAACTCCATTTATCACTGCAAATGCATTGCACTACCGTTTAAGCATCGAAACAAGCAAAATAGCCCTCAAATCGCGAAGATTTCGTCCATCTTGACGAAAACTCACTGCCACTTCCTTCCCGTTGGAGATATTTCGACGTTTAAGCGCTCGTTGAACTCCATTTTACACTGCAAATGTAACGCACTACCGTTTATGCGCCGAAACACGCAAAATTGCTCGCAAATCGCGAATATTTCGTCGATTTTGACAAAATCTAGCCGTCATATCCTTCCCGTTGGAGATATTTCGACGTTTGTGCGCTCGTTGAAGTCCATTTTACACTGCAATTGTAATGCACTACCATTTAAGCGTCGAAATAAGCAAAACAGCTGGCAAATCGCGAAGATCTCGTTGATTTTGACGAAAACCAACTGTCATTTCCTTCCCGTTGGAAATATTTCGACGTACAAGAGCTCGTTGAACTCCATTTATCACTGCAAATGCAATGCACTACCGTTTAAGCGTCGAAACAAGCAAAATAGCTCGCAAATCGCGAAGATTTCGTCGATTTTGACGAAAACTAACTGTCATTTCCTTCCCGTTGGAGATATTTCGACGTTTAAGCGCTCATTTCACTCCATTTTACATTGCAAATGTAATGCACTACCGTTTAAGAGTCGAAACATGCAAACTAGCTCGCAAATCGCGAAGATTTCGTCAATTTTGACGAAATCTAGCCGTCATTTCCTTCCCGTTAGAGATATTTCGACGTTTAAGCGCTCATTTCACTCCCTCTTACACGCCAAGTGTAATGCACTACCGTTTAAGCGTCGAAACAAGCAAAGTAGCTCGCAAATCGCGAAGAATTCGTCGATCTTGACGAAAACTAACTGTCACTTCTTTACTGTTGGAGATATTTCGACGTTTGAGCGCTCGTTGAACTCCATTTATCACTGCAAATGTAACGCACTAGCGTTTAAGCGTCGAAACAAGCAAAATAGCTCGCAAATAGCGAAGATTTCGTCGATCTTGACGAAAACTAAGTGTCATTTCCTTCCCGTTGGAGATATCTCTACGTTTAAGCGCTCATTTAACTCCACTTCATACTGCAAATGCAATGCACTACCTTTTCAGCTTCGAAACAAGCAAAATAGCTCGCAAATAACGAAGACTTCGTCGATCTTGACGAAAACTAACTGTCACTTCCTTCCCGTTGGAGATATTTCGACGTTTAAGCGCTCATTTCACTCCATTTTACATTGCGAATGTAATGCACTACCGTTTAAGAGTTGAAGCAAGCATAATAGCTCGCAAATCGCGAACATTTCGTCGATTTTGACGAAATCTAGCCGTCATTTCCTTCCCGTTGGAAATATTTCGTAGTTTAAGCGCTCGTTGAAGACCATTTTACACTGCAAATGCAACGCACTACCATTTAAGCGTCGAAACAAGCAAAATAACTCGCAAATCGCGAAGATTTCGTCAATTTTGACGAAAACTAACTGTCATTTCCTTCCCGTTGTAGATATTTCAACGTTTAAGCGCTCGTTGAGCTCCATTTTACATTGCCACAATAATGCACTACCGTTTAAGAGTTGAAGCAAGCATAATAGCTCGCAAATCGCGAAGAATTCGTCGATCTTGACGAAAACTAACTGTGACTTCCTTACTGTTGGAGATATTTCGACGTTTGAGCGCTCGTTGAACTCCATTTATCACTGCAAATGTAACGCACTAGCGTTTAAGCGTCGAAACAAGCAAAATAGCTCGCAAATCGCGAAGATTTCGTCGATCTTGACGAAAACTAAGTGTCATTTCCTTCCCGTTGGAGATATCTCTACGTTTAAGCGCTCATTTAACTCCACTTCATACTGCAAATGCAATGCACTACCTTTTCAGCTTCGAAACAAGCAAAATAGCTCGCAAATAATGAAGACTTCGTCGATCTTGACGAAAACTAACTGTGACTTCCTTACTGTTGGAGATATTTCGACGTTTGAGCGCTCGTTGAACTCCATTTATCACTGCAAATGTAACGCACTAGCGTTTAAGCGTCGAAACATGCAAAATAGCTCGCAAATCGCGAAGATTTCGTCAATTTTGAGCTCCATTTTACATTGCCAAAGTAATGCTCTACCGTTTAAGAGTTGAAGCAAGCATAATAGCTCGCAAATCGCGAAGATTTCGTCAATTTTGACGAAAACTAACAGTCATTTCCTTCCCGTTGGAGATATTTCGACGTTTAAGCGCTAGTTGAGCTCCATTTTACATTGCCAAAGTAATGCACTACCGTTTAAGAGTTGAAGCAAGCATAATAGCTCGCAAATCGCGAAGATTTCGTCGATTATGACGAAAACTAACTGTCATTTCCGTCCCGTTGGAGATATTTCGACGTTTAAGCGCTCGTTGAACTCCATTTTACACTGCAAATGTAACGCACTAGCGTTTAAGCGTCGAAACAGGCAAGATAGCTTGCAAATCGCGAACATTTCGTCGATTTTGACGAAATCTAGCCGTCATTTCCTTCCCGTTGGAAATATTTCGTAGTTTAAGCGCTCGTTGAAGACCATTTTACACTGCAAATGCAACGCACTACCATTTAAGCGTCGAAGCAAGCAAAATAACTAGCAAATCGCGAAGATTTCGTCAATTTTGACGAAAACTAACTGTCATTTCCTTCCCGTTGGAGATATTTCAACGTTTAAGCGCTCGTTGAGCTCCATTTTACATTGCCAAAATAATGCACTACCGTTTAAGAGTTGAAGCAAGCATAATAGCTCGCAAATCGCGAAGATTTCGTCGATTTTGACGAAAACCAACTGTCATTTCCTTCCCGTTGGAGATATTTCGACGTTTATGCGCTCGTTGAAGTCCATTTTACACTGCAAATGTAATGCACTACCATTTAAGCGTCGAAACAAGCAACGCAGCTGGCAAATCGCGAAGACCTCGTTGATTTTGCTGAAATCTAGCCGTCATTTCCTTCCTGCTCGAGATATTTCCAGGTTTAAGCGCTCGTTGATGTCCATTTTACACTGCAAATGTAACGCACTAGCGTTTAAGCGTCGAAACAAGCACAATAGCTCGCAAATCGTTAAGATTTCGTCAATTTTGACGAAAACTAACTGTCATTCCCTTCCCGTTAGAGATATTTCGACACTTAAGCGCTCATTTCACTCCCTCTTACACGCCAAGTGTAAAGCACAACCGTTTAAGCGTCGAAACAAGCAAAGTAGCTCGCAAATCGCGAGGATTTCGTCGATTTTGATGAAATCTAGCCGTCATTTCCTTCCCGTTGGAGATATTTCGACGTTTAAGCGCTTGTTGAACTCCATTTTACACTGCAAATGTAACGCACTAACGTTTAAGCGTCGAAACAGGCAAAATAGCTCGCAAATCGCGAACATTTCGTCGATTTTGCCGAAATCTAGCCGTCATTTCCTTCCCGTTGGAAATATTTCGTAGGTTAAGCGCTCGTTGAAGACCATTTTACACTGCAAATGCAACGCACTACCATTCAAGCGTCGAAACAAGCAAAATAACTCGCAAATCGCGAAGATTTCGTCAATTTTGGCGAAAACTAACTGTCATTTCCTTCCCGTTGGAGATATTTCAACGTTTAAGCGCTCGTTGAGCTCCATTTTATATTGCCAAAGTAATGCACTACCGTTTAAGAGTTGAAGCAAGCATAATAGCTCGCAAATCGCAAAGATTTCGCCGATTTTGACGAAAACCAACTGTCATTTCCTTCCCGTTGGAGATATTTCGACGTCCAAGAGCTCGTTGAACTCCATTTATCACTGCAAATGCATTGCACTACCGTTTAAGCATCGAAGCAAGCAAAATAGCCCTCAAATCGCGAAGATTTCGTCGATCTTGACGAAAACTCACTGCCACTTCCTTCCCGTTGGAGATATTTCGACGTTTAAGCGCTCGTTGAACTCCATTTTACACTGCAAATGTAACGCACTACCGTTTATGCGCCGAAACACGCAAAATTGCTCGCAAATCGCGAACATTTCGTCGATTTTGACAAAATCTAGCCGTCAAATCCTTCCCGTTGGAGATATTTCGACGTTTGTGCGCTCGTTGAAGTCCATTTTACACTGCAAATGTAATGCACTACCATTTAAGCGTCGAAATAAGCAAAACAGCTGGCAAATCGCGAAGATCTCGTTGATTTTGACGAAAACCAACTGTCATTTCCTTCCCGTTGGAAATATTTCGACGTACAAGAGCTCGTTGAACTCCATTTGTCACTGCAAATGCAATGCACTACCGTTTAAGCGTCGAAACAAGCAAAATAGCTCGCAAATCGCGAAGATTTCGTCGATTTTGACGAAAACTAACTGTCATTTCCTTCCCGTTGGAGATATTTCGACGTTTAAGCGCTCATTTCACTCCATTTTACATTGCAAATGTAATGCACTACCGTTTAAGAGTCGAAACATGCAAACTAGCTCGCAAATCGCGAAGATTTCGTCGATCTTGGCGAAAACTCACCTCCACTTCCTTCCCGTTGGAGATATTTCGACGTTGAAGCGCTCGTTGAACCCCATTTTACACTGCAAATGTAACGCACTACCGTTTAAGCGCCGAAACAGGCAAAATAGCTCGCAAATCGCGAACATTTCGTCGATTTTGAAGAAATCTAGCCGTCATTTCCTTCCCGTTGGAGATATTTCGACGTTTATGCGCTCGTTGAAGTCCATTTCACACTGCAAATGTAATGCACTAACATTTGAGCGTCGAAATAAGCAAAACAGCTGGCAAATCGCGAAGATCTCGTTGATTTTGATGAAATCTAGCCGTGATTTCCTTCCTGTTGGAGATATTTCGACGTTTAAGCGCTCGTTGAAATCCATTTTACACTACAAATGCAATGCACTACCATTTAAGCGTCGAAACAAGCAAAATAACTCGCAAATCGCGAAGATTTCGTCAATTTTGACGAAAACTAACTGTCATTTCCTTCCCGTTGGAGATATTTCGACGTTTAAGCGCCCATTTCACTCCATTTTACATTGCAAATGTAATGCACTACCGTTTAAGAGTCGAAACATGCAAAATAGCTCGTAAATCGCGAAGATTTCGTCGATCTTGACGAAAACTAACTGTCACTTCCTTCCCGTTGGAGATATTTCGACGTATAAGCGCTCATTTCACTCCATTTTACATTGCAAATGTAACGCACTACCTTTTAAGCTTCGAAACAAGCAAAATAGCTCAAAAATCGCGAAGATTTCGTCGATCTTGGCGAAAACTCACTGCCACTTCCTTCCCGTTGGAGATATTTCGACGTTCAAGCGCTCGTTGAACTCCATTTTACACTGCAAATGTAACGCACTACCGTTTAAGCGCCGAAACAGGCAAAATAGCTCGCAAATCGCCAACATTTCGTCGATTTTGATGAAATCTAGCCGTCATTTCCTTCCCGTTGGAGATATTTCGACGTTTATGCGCTCGTTGAAGTCCATTTCACACTGCAAATGTAATGCACTACCTTTTAAGCTTCGAAACAAGCAAAATAGCTCACAAATAGCGAAGATTTCGTCGATCTTGACGAAAACTAACTGTCACTTCCTTCCCGTTGGAGATATTTCGACGTTTAAGCGCTCATTTCACTCCATTTTACATTGCAAATGTAACGCACTACCTTTTAAGCTTCGAAACAAGCAAAATAGCTCGCAAATCGCGAACATTTCGTCGATTTTGACGAAATCTAGCCGTCATTTCCTTCCCGTTGGAAATATTTCGTCGTTTGAGCGCTCGTTGAAGACCATTTTACACTGCAAATGCAACGCACTACCATTTAAGCGTCGAAACAAGCAAAATAACTCGCAAATCGCTAAGATTTCGTCGATTTTGGCGAAATCTAGCCGTCATTTCCTTCCCGTTGGAGATATTTCGACGTTTATGCGCTCGTTGAAGTCCATTTTACACTGCAAATGTAATGCACTACCATTTAAGCGTCGAAACAAGCAAAATAGCTCGCAAATCGCGAAGATTTCGTCGATTTTGACGAAAACTAACTGTCATTTCCCTCCCGTTGGAGATATTTCGACGTTTAAGCGCTCATTTCACTCCATTTTACATTGCAAATGTAATGCACTACCGTTTAAGAGTCGAAACATGCAAACTAGCTCGCAAATCGCGAAGATTTCGTCGATCTTGGCGAAAACTCACTGCCACTTCCTTCCCGTTGGAGATATTTCGACGTTGAAGCGCTCGTTGAACCCCATTTTACACTGCAAATGTAGCGCACTACCGTTTAAGCGCCGAAACAGGCAAAATAGCTCGCAAATCGCGAACATTTCGTCGATTGTGAAGAAATCTAGCCGTCATTTCCTTCCCGTTGGAGATATTTCGACGTTTATGCGCTCGTTGAAGTCCATTTCACACTGCAAATGTAATGCACTAACATTTAAGCGTCGAAATAAGCAAAACAGCTGGCAAATCGCGAAGATCTCGTTGATTTTGATGAAATCTAGCCGTGATTTCCTTCCTGTTCGAGATATTTCGACGTTTAAGCGCTCGTTGAAGTCCATTTTACATTGCAAATGTAATGCACTACCGTTTAAGAGTCGAAACATGCAAGCTAGCTCGCAAATCGCGAAGATTTCGTCGATCTTGGCGAAAACTCACTGCCACTTCCTTCCCGTTTTAGATATTTCGACGTTGAAGCGCTCGTTGAACCCCATTTTACACTGCAAATGTAACGCACTACCGTTTAAGCGCCGAAACAGGCAAAATAGCTCGCAAAATCGCGAACATTTCGTCGATTTTGAAGAAGTCTAGCCGTCATTTCCTTCCCGTTGGAGATATTTCGAAGTTTATGCGCTCGTTGAAGTCCATTTCACACTGCAAATGTAATGCACTAACATTTAAGCGTCGAAATAAGCAAAACAGCTGGCAAATCGCGAAGATCTCGTTGATTTTGATGAAATCTAGCCGTGATTTCCTTCCTGTTGGAGATATTTCGACGTTTAAGCGCTCGTTGAAGTCCATTTTACACTACAAATGCAATGCACTACCATTTAAGCGTCGAAACAAGCAAAATAACTCGCAAATCGCCAAGATTTCGTCAATTTTGACGAAAACTAACTGTCATTTCCTTCCCGTTGGAGATATTTCGACGTTGAAGCACTCATTTCACTCCATTTTACATTGCAAATGTAACGCACTACCGTTTAAGCGCCGAAACAGGCAAAATAGCTCGCAAATCGCGAACATTTCGTCGATTTTGAAGAAATCTAGCCGTCATTTCCTTCCCGTTGGAGATATTTCGACGTTTATGCGCTCGTTGAAGTCCATTTTACACTGCAAATGTAATGCACTACCATTTAAGCGTCGAAACAAGCAAAATAGCTCGCAAATCGCGAAGATTTCGTCGATTTTGACGAAAACTAACTGTCATTTCCTTCCCGTTGGAGATATTTCGACGTTTAAGCGCTCATTTCACTCCATTTTACATTGCAAATGTAATGCACTACCGTTTAAGAGTCGAAACATGCAAACTAGCTCGCAAATCGCGAAGATTTCGTCGATCTTGGCGAAAACTCACTGCCACTTCCTTCCCGTTGGAGATATTTCGACGTTGAAGCGCTCGTTGAACCCCATTTTACACTGCAAATGTAACGCACTACCGTTTCAGCGCCGAAACAGGCAAAATAGCTCGCAAATCGCGAACATTTCGTCGATTTTGAAGAAATCTAGCCGTCATTTCCTTCCCGTTGGAGATATTTCGAAGTTTATGCGCTCGTTGAAGTCCATTTCACACTGCAAATGTAATGCACTAACATTTAAGCGTCGAAATAAGCAAAACAGCTGGCAAATCGCGAAGATTTCGTTGATTTTGATGAAATCTAGCCGTGATTTCCTTCCAGTTGGAGATATTTCGACGTTTAAGCGCTCGTTGAAGTCCATTTTACACTACAAATGCAATGCACTACCATTTAAGCGTCGAAACAAGCAAAATAACTCGCAAATCGCGAAGATTTCGTCAATTTTGACGAAAACTAACTGTCATTTCCTTCCCGTTGGAGATATTTCGACGTTTAAGCGCTCATTTCACTCCATTTTACATTGCAAATGTAATGCACTACCGTTTAAGAGTCGAAACATGCAAAATAGCTCGTAAATCGCGAAGATTTCGTCGATCTTGACGAAAACTAACTGTCACTTCCTTCCCGTTGGAGATATTTCGACGTTTAAGCGCTCATTTCACTCCATTTTACATTGCAAATGTAACGCACTACATTTTAAGCTTCAAAACAAGCAAAATAGCTCGCAAATCGCGAACATTTCGTCGATTTTGACGAAATCTAGCCGTCATTTCCTTCACGTTGGAAATATTTCGTCGTTTGAGCTCTCGTTGAAGACCATTTTACACTGCAAATGCAACGCACTACCATTTAAGCGTCGAAACAAGCAAAATAACTCGCAAATCGCGAAGATTTCGTCAATTTTGACGAAAAGTAACTGTCATTTCCTTCCCGTTGGAGATATTTCAACGTTTAAGCGCTCGTTGAAGACCATTTTACACTGCAAATGCAACGCACTGGCGTTTAAGCGTCGAAACAAGCAAAATAGCTCGCAAATCGCGAAGATTTCGTCGATCTTGACGAAAACTCACTGCCACTTCCTTCCCGTTGGAGATATTTCGACGTTCAAGCGCTCGTTGAACTCCATTTTACACTGCAAATGTAACGCACTACCGTTTAAGCGCCGAAACAGGCAAAATAGCTCGCAAATCGCGAACATTTCGTCGATTTTGAAGAAATCTAGCCGTCATTTCCTTCCCGTTGGAGATATTTCGATGTTTATGCGCTCGTTGAAGTCCATTTTACACTGCAAATGTAATGCACTACCATTTAAGCGTCGAAACAAGCAAAATAGCTCGCAAATCGCGAAGATTTCGTCGATTTTGACGAAAACTTACTGTCATTTCCTTCCCGTTGGAGATATTTCGACGTTTAAGCGCTCATTTCACTCCATTTTACATTGCAAATGTAATGCACTACCGTTTAAGAGTCGAAACATGCAAGCTAGCTCGCAAATCGCGAAGATTTCGTCGATCTTGGCGAAAACTCACTGCCACTTCCTTCCCGTTGGAGATATTTCGACGTTGAAGCGCTCGTTGAACCCCATTTTACACTGCAAATGTAACGCACTACCGTTTAAGCGCCGAAACAGGCAAAATAGCTCGCAAAATCGCGAACATTTCGTCGATTTTGAAGAAATCTAGCCGTCATTTCCTTCCCGTTGGAGATATTTCGACGTTTATGCGCTCGTTGAAGTCCATTTCACACTGCAAATGTAATGCACTAACATTTAAGCGTCGAAATAAGCAAAACAGCTGGCAAATCGCGAAGATCTCGTTGATTTTGATGAAATCTAGCCGTGATTTCCTTCCTGTTGGAGATATTTCGACGTTTAAGCGCTCGTTGAAGTCCATTTTACACTACAAATGCAATGCACTACCATTTAAGCGTCGAAACAAGCAAAATAACTCGCAAATCGCCAAGATTTCGACAATTTTGACGAAAACTAACTGTCATTTCCTTCCCGTTGGAGATATTTCGACGTTTAAGCGCTCATTTCACTCCATTTTACATTGCAAATGTAATGCACTACCGTTTAAGAGTCGAAACATGCAAAATAGCTCGTAAATCGCGAAGATTTCGTCGATCTTGACGAAAACTAACTGTCACTTCCTTCCCGTTGGAGATATTTCGACGTTTGAGCGCTCGTTGAACTCCATTTATCACTGCAAATGTAACGCACTAGCGTTTAAGCGTCGAAACAAGCAAAATAGCTCGCAAATCGCGAAGATTTCGTCGATCTTGACGAAAACTCACTGCCACTTCCTTCCCGTTGGAGATATTTCGACGTTTATGCGCTGGTTGAAGTCCATTTTACACTGCAAATTTAATGCACTACCATTTAAGCGTCGAAACAAGCAAAATAGCTCGCAAATCGCGAAGATTTCGTCAATTTTGACGAAAACTAACTGTCATTTCCTTCCCGTTGGAGATATTTCAACGTTTAAGCGCTCGTTGAGCTCCATTTTACATTGCCAAAATAATGCACTACCGTTTAAGAGTTGAAGCAAGCATAATAGCTCGCAAATCGCGAAGATTTCGTCGATTTTGACGAAAACCAACTGTCATTTCCTTCCCGTTGGAGATATTTCGACGTTTATGCGCTCGTTGAAGTCCATTTTACACTGCAAATGTAATGCACTACCATTTAAGCGTCGAAATAAGCAAAGCAGCTGGCAAATCGCGAAGACCTCGTTGATTTTGCTGAAATCTAGCCGTCATTTCCTTCCCGTTGGAGATATTTCAACGTTTAAGCGCTCGTTGAGCTCCATTTTACATTGCCAAAGTAATGCACTACCGTTTAAGAGTTGTAGCAAGCAAAATAGCTCGCAAATCGCGAAGATTTCGTCGATTTTGACGATAACTAACTGTCATTTACTTCCCGTTTAGATATTTCTACGTTTAAGCGCTCGTTGATGTCCATTTTACACTGCAAATGTAACGCACTAGCGTTTAAGCGTCGAAACAAGCAAAATAGCTCGCAAATCGCGAACATTTCGTCGATTTTGGCGAAACCTAGCCGTCATTTCCTTCCTGCTCGAGATATTTCCAGGTTTAAGCGCTCGTTGATGTCCATTTTACACTGCAAATGTAACGCACTAGCGTTTAAGCGTCGAAACAAGCACAATAGCTCGCAAATCGGGAAGATTTCGTCAATTTTGACGAAAACTAACTGTCATTCCCTTCCCGTTAGAGATATTTCGACGCTTAAGCGCTCATTTCACTCCCTCTTACACGCCAAGTGTAAAGCACAACCGTTTAAGCGTCGAAACAAGCAAAGTAGCTCGCAAATCGCGAGGATTTCGTCGATTTTGATGAAATCTAGCCGTCATTTCCTTCCCGTTGGAGATATTTCGACGTTTAAGCGCTCATTTCACTCCATTTTACATTGCGAATGTAATGCACTACCGTTTAAGAGTTGAAGCAAGCATAATACCTCGCAAATCGCGAACATTTCGTCGATTTTGACGAAATCTAGCCGTCATTTCCTTCCCGTTGGAAATATTTCGTAGTTTAAGCGCTCGTTGAAGACCATTTTACACTGCAAATGCAACGCACTACCATTTAAGCGTCGAAACAAGCAAAATAACTCGCAAATAGCGAAGATTTCGTCAATTTTGACGAAAACTAACTGTCATTTCCTTCCCGTTGGAGATATTTCAACGTTTAAGCGCTCGTTGAGCTCCATTTTACATTGCCAAAGTAATGCACTACCGTTTAAGAGTTGAAGCAAGCATAATAGCTCGCAAATCGCGAAGAATTCGTCGATCTTGGCGAAAACTCACTGCCACTTCCTTCCCGTTGGAGATATTTCGACGTTGAAGCGCTCGTTGAACCCCATTTTACACTGCAAATGTAGCGCACTACCGTTTAAGCGCCGAAACAGGCAAAATAGCTCGCAAATCGCGAACATTTCGTCGATTGTGAAGAAATCTAGCCGTCATTTCCTTCCCGTTGGAGATATTTCGACGTTTATGCGCTCGTTGAAGTCCATTTCACACTGCAAATGTAATGCACTAACATTTAAGCGTCGAAATAAGCAAAACAGCTGGCAAATCGCGAAGATCTCGTTGATTTTGATGAAATCTAGCCGTGATTTCCTTCCTGTTCGAGATATTTCGACGTTTAAGCGCTCGTTGAAGTCCATTTTACATTGCAAATGTAATGCACTACCGTTTAAGAGTCGAAACATGCAAGCTAGCTCGCAAATCGCGAAGATTTCGTCGATCTTGGCGAAAACTCACTGCCACTTCCTTCCCGTTTTAGATATTTCGACGTTGAAGCGCTCGTTGAACCCCATTTTACACTGCAAATGTAACGCACTACCGTTTAAGCGCCGAAACAGGCAAAATAGCTCGCAAAATCGCGAACATTTCGTCGATTTTGAAGAAGTCTAGCCGTCATTTCCTTCCCGTTGGAGATATTTCGAAGTTTATGCGCTCGTTGAAGTCCATTTCACACTGCAAATGTAACGCACTAACATTTAAGCGTCGAAATAAGCAAAACAGCTGGCAAATCGCGAAGATCTCGTTGATTTTGATGAAATCTAGCCGTGATTTCCTTCCTGTTGGAGATATTTCGACGTTTAAGCGCTCGTTGAAGTCCATTTTACACTACAAATGCAATGCACTACCATTTAAGCGTCGAAACAAGCAAAATAACTCGCAAATCGCCAAGATTTCGTCAATTTTGACGAAAACTAACTGTCATTTCCTTCCCGTTGGAGATATTTCGACGTTGAAGCACTCATTTCACTCCATTTTACATTGCAAATGTAACGCACTACCGTTTAAGCGCCGAAACAGGCAAAATAGCTCGCAAATCGCGAACATTTCGTCGATTTTGAAGAAATCTAGCCGTCATTTCCTTCCCGTTGGAGATATTTCGACGTTTATGCGCTCGTTGAAGTCCATTTTACACTGCAAATGTAATGCACTACCATTTAAGCGTCGAAACAAGCAAAATAGCTCGCAAATCGCGAAGATTTCGTCGATTTTGACGAAAACTAACTGTCATTTCCTTCCCGTTGGAGATATTTCGACGTTTAAGCGCTCATTTCACTCCATTTTACATTGCAAATGTAATGCACTACCGTTTAAGAGTCGAAACATGCAAACTAGCTCGCAAATCGCGAAGATTTCGTCGATCTTGGCGAAAACTCACTGCCACTTCCTTCCCGTTGGAGATATTTCGACGTTGAAGCGCTCGTTGAACCCCATTTTACACTGCAAATGTAACGCACTACCGTTTCAGCGCCGAAACAGGCAAAATAGCTCGCAAATCGCGAACATTTCGTCGATTTTGAAGAAATCTAGCCGTCATTTCCTTCCCGTTGGAGATATTTCGAAGTTTATGCGCTCGTTGAAGTCCATTTCACACTGCAAATGTAATGCACTAACATTTAAGCGTCGAAATAAGCAAAACAGCTGGCAAATCGCGAAGATCTCGTTGATTTTGATGAAATCTAGCCGTGATTTCCTTCCAGTTGGAGATATTTCGACGTTTAAGCGCTCGTTGAAGTCCATTTTACACTACAAATGCAATGCACTACCATTTAAGCGTCGAAACAAGCAAAATAACTCGCAAATCGCGAAGATTTCGTCAATTTTGACGAAAACTAACTGTCATTTCCTTCCCGTTGGAGATATTTCGACGTTTAAGCGCTCATTTCACTCCATTTTACATTGCAAATGTAATGCACTACCGTTTAAGAGTCGAAACATGCAAAATAGCTCGCAAATCGCGAAGATTTCGTCAATTTTGAGCTCCATTTTACATTGCCAAAGTAATGCACTACCGTTTAAGCGTCGAAACAAGCAAAATAACTCGCAAATCGCGAAGATTTCGTCAATTTTGACGAAAAGTAACTGTCATTTCCTTCCCGTTGGAGATATTTCAACGTTTAAGCGCTCGTTGAAGACCATTTTACACTGCAAATGCAACGCACTGGCGTTTAAGCGTCGAAACAAGCAAAATAGCTCGCAAATCGCGAAGATTTCGTCGATCTTGACGAAAACTCACTGCCACTTCCTTCCCGTTGGAGATATTTCGACGTTCAAGCGCTCGTTGAACTCCATTTTACACTGCAAATGTAACGCACTACCGTTTAAGCGCCGAAACAGGCAAAATAGCTCGCAAATCGCGAACATTTCGTCGATTTTGAAGAAATCTAGCCGTCATTTCCTTCCCGTTGGAGATATTTCGATGTTTATGCGCTCGTTGAAGTCCATTTTACACTGCAAATGTAATGCACTACCATTTAAGCGTCGAAACAAGCAAAATAGCTCGCAAATCGCGAAGATTTCGTCGATTTTGACGAAAACTTACTGTCATTTCCTTCCCGTTGGAGATATTTCGACGTTTAAGCGCTCATTTCACTCCATTTTACATTGCAAATGTAATGCACTACCGTTTAAGAGTCGAAACATGCAAGCTAGCTCGCAAATCGCGAAGATTTCGTCGATCTTGGCGAAAACTCACTGCCACTTCCTTCCCGTTGGAGATATTTCGACGTTGAAGCGCTCGTTGAACCCCATTTTACACTGCAAATGTAACGCACTACCGTTTAAGCGCCGAAACAGGCAAAATAGCTCGCAAAATCGCGAACATTTCGTCGATTTTGAAGAAATCTAGCCGTCATTTCCTTCCCGTTGGAGATATTTCGACGTTTATGCGCTCGTTGAAGTCCATTTCACACTGCAAATGTAATGCACTAACATTTAAGCGTCGAAATAAGCAAAACAGCTGGCAAATCGCGAAGATCTCGTTGATTTTGATGAAATCTAGCCGTGATTTCCTTCCTGTTGGAGATATTTCGACGTTTAAGCGCTCGTTGAAGTCCATTTTACACTACAAATGCAATGCACTACCATTTAAGCGTCGAAACAAGCAAAATAACTCGCAAATCGCCAAGATTTCGTCAATTTTGACGAAAACTAACTGTCATTTCCTTCCCGTTGGAGATATTTCGACGTTTAAGCGCTCATTTCACTCCATTTTACATTGCAAATGTAATGCACTACCGTTTAAGAGTCGAAACATGCAAAATAGCTCGTAAATCGCGAAGATTTCGTCGATCTTGACGAAAACTAACTGTCACTTCCTTCCCGTTGGAGATATTTCGACGTTTGAGCGCTCGTTGAACTCCATTTATCACTGCAAATGTAACGCACTAGCGTTTAAGCGTCGAAACAAGCAAAATAGCTCGCAAATCGCGAAGATTTCGTCGATCTTGACGAAAACTCACTGCCACTTCCTTCCCGTTGGAGATATTTCGACGTTTATGCGCCCGTTGAAGTCCATTTTACACTGCAAATGTAATGCACTACCATTTAAGCGTCGAAACAAGCAAAATAGCTCGCAAATCGCGAAGATTTCGTCAATTTTGACGAAAACTAACTGTCATTTCCTTCCCGTTGGAGATATTTCAACGTTTAAGCGCTCGTTGAGCTCCATTTTACATTGCCAAAATAATGCACTACCGTTTAAGAGTTGAAGCAAGCATAATAGCTCGCAAATCGCGAAGATTTCGTCGATTTTGACGAAAACCAACTGTCATTTCCTTCCCGTTGGAGATATTTCGACGTTTATGCGCTCGTTGAAGTCCATTTTACACTGCAAATGTAATGCACTACCATTTAAGCGTCGAAATAAGCAAAGCAGCTGGCAAATCGCGAAGACCTCGTTGATTTTGCTGAAATCTAGCCGTCATTTCCTTCCCGTTGGAGATATTTCAACGTTTAAGCGCTCGTTGAGCTCCATTTTACATTGCCAAAGTAATGCACTACCGTTTAAGAGTTGTAGCAAGCAAAATAGCTCGCAAATCGCGAAGATTTCGTCGATTTTGACGATAACTAACTGTCATTTACTTCCCGTTTAGATATTTCTACGTTTAAGCGCTCGTTGATGTCCATTTTACACTGCAAATGTAACGCACTAGCGTTTAAGCGTCGAAACAAGCAAAATAGCTCGCAAATCGCGAACATTTCGTCGATTTTGGCGAAACCTAGCCGTCATTTCCTTCCTGCTCGAGATATTTCCAGGTTTAAGCGCTCGTTGATGTCCATTTTACACTGCAAATGTAACGCACTAGCGTTTAAGCGTCGAAACAAGCACAATAGCTCGCAAATCGGGAAGATTTCGTCAATTTTGACGAAAACTAACTGTCATTCCCTTCCCGTTAGAGATATTTCGACGCTTAAGCGCTCATTTCACTCCCTCTTACACGCCAAGTGTAAAGCACAACCGTTTAAGCGTCGAAACAAGCAAAGTAGCTCGCAAATCGCGAGGATTTCGTCGATTTTGATGAAATCTAGCCGTCATTTCCTTCCCGTTGGAGATATTTCGACGTTTAAGCGCTCATTTCACTCCATTTTACATTGCGAATGTAATGCACTACCGTTTAAGAGTTGAAGCAAGCATAATAGCTCGCAAATCGCGAACATTTCGTCGATTTTGACGAAATCTAGCCGTCATTTCCTTCCCGTTGGAAATATTTCGTAGTTTAAGCGCTCGTTGAAGACCATTTTACACTGCAAATGCAACGCACTACCATTTAAGCGTCGAAACAAGCAAAATAACTCGCAAATAGCGAAGATTTCGTCAATTTTGACGAAAACTAACTGTCATTTCCTTCCCGTTGGAGATATTTCAACGTTTAAGCGCTCGTTGAGCTCCATTTTACATTGCCAAAGTAATGCACTACCGTTTAAGAGTTGAAGCAAGCATAATAGCTCGCAAATCGCGAAGAATTCGTCGATCTTGACGAAAACTAACTGTCACTTCCTTACTGTTGGAGATATTTCGACGTTTGAGCGCTCGTTGAACTCCATTTATCGCTGCAAATGTAACGCACTAGCGTTTAAGCGTCGAAACAAGCAAAATAGCTCGCAAATCGCGAAGATTTCGTCGATCTTGACGAAAACTAAGTGTCATTTCCTTCCCGTTGGAGATATCTCTACGTTTAAGCGCTCATTTAACTCCACTTCATACTGCAAATGCAATGCACTACCTTTTCAGCTTCGAAACAAGCAAAATAGCTCGCAAATCGCGAAGATTTCGTCGATTTTGACGAAAACTAACTGTCATTTCCTTCCCGTTGGAGATATTTCGACGTTTAAGCGCTCATTTCACTCCATTTTACATTGCGAATGTAATGCACTACCGTTTAAGAGTCGAAACATGCAAAGTAGCTCGCAAATCGCGAAGATTTCGTCAATTTTGAGCTCCATTTTACATTGCCAAGGTAATGTTCTACCGTTTAAGAGTTGAAGCAAGCATAATAGCTGGCAAATCGCGAAGATTTCGTCAATTTTGACGAAAACTAACAGTCATTTCCTTCCCGTTGGAGATATTTCGACGTTTAAGCGCTAGTTGAGCTCCATTTTACATTGCCAAAGTAATGCACTACCGTTTAAGAGTTGAAGCAAGCATAATAGCTCGCAAATCGCGAAGATTTCGTCGATTATGACGAAAACTGTCATTTCCTTCCCGTTGGAGATATTTCGACGTTTAAGCGCTCGTTGAACTCCATTTTACACAGCAAATGTAACGCACTAGCGTTTAAGCGTCGAAACAGGCAAAATAGCTTGCAAATCGCGAACATTTCGTCGATTTTGACGAAATCTAGCCCTCATTTCCTTCCCGTTGGAAATATTTCGTAGTTTAAGCGCTCGTTGAAGACCATTTTACACTGCAAATGCAACGCACTACCATTTAAGCGTCGAAACAAGCAAAATAACTCGCAAATCGCGAAGATTTCGTCAATTTTGACGAAAACTAACTGTCATTTCCTTCCCGTTGGAGATATTTCAACGTTTAAGCGCTCGTTGAGCTCCATTTTACATTGCCAAAATAATGCACTACCGTTTAAGAGTTGAAGCAAGCATAATAGCTCGCAAATCGCGAAGATTTCGTCGATTTTGACGAAAACCAACTGTCATTTCCTTCCCGTTGGAGATATTTCGACGTTTATGCGCTCGTTGAAGTCCATTTTACACTGCAAATGTAATGCACTACCATTTAAGCGTCGAAATAAGCAAAGCAGCTGGCAAATCGCGAAGACCTCGTTGATTTTGCTGAAATCTAGCCGTCATTTCCTTCCCGTTGGAGATATTTCAACGTTTAAGCGCTCGTTGAGCTCCATTTTACATTGCCAAAGTAATGCACTACCGTTTAAGAGTTGTAGCAAGCAAAATAGCTCGCAAATCGCGAAGATTTCGTCGATTTTGAAGAAAACTAACTGTCATTTACTTCCCGTTTAGATATTTCTACGTTTAAGCGCTCGTTGATGTCCATTTTACACTGCAAATGTAACGCACTAGCGTTTAAGCGTCGAAACAAGCACAATAGCTCGCAAATCGGGAAGATTTCGTCAATTTTGACGAAAACTAACTGTCATTCCCTTCCCGTTAGAGATATTTCGACGCTTAAGCGCTCATTTCACTCCCTCTTACACGCCAAGTGTAAAGCACAACCCTTTAAGCGTCGAAACAAGCAAAGTAGCTCGCAAATCGCGAGGATTTCGTCGATTTTGATGAAATCTAGCCGTCATTTCCTTCCCGTTGGAGATATTTCGACGTTTAAGCGCTTGTTGAACTCCATTTTACACTGCAAATGTAACGCACTAGCGTTTAAGCGTCGAAACAGGCAAAATAGCTCGCAAATCGCGAACATTTCGTCGATTTTGACGAAATCTAGCCGTCATTTCCTTCCCGTTGGAAATATTTCGTAGGTTAAGCGCTCGTTGAAGACCATTTTACACTGCAAATGCAACGCACTACCATTTAAGCGTCGAAACAAGCAAAATAACTCGCAAATCGCGAAGATTTCGTCAATTTTGGCGAAAACTAACTGTCATTTCCTTCCCGTTGGAGATATTTCAACGTTTAAGCGCTCGTTGAGCTCCATTTTACATTGCCAAAGTAATGCACTACCGTTTAAGAGTTGAAGCAAGCATAATAGCTCGCAAATCGCAAAGATTTCGCCGATTTTGACGAAAACCAACTGTCATTTCCTTCCCGTTGGAGATATTTCGACGTCCAAGAGCTCGTTGAACTCCATTTATCACTGCAAATGCATTGCACTACCGTTTAAGCATCGAAACAAGCAAAATAGCCCTCAAATCGCGAAGATTTCGTCCATCTTGACGAAAACTCACTGCCACTTCCTTCCCGTTGGAGATATTTCGACGTTTAAGCGCTCGTTGAACTCCATTTTACACTGCAAATGTAACGCACTACCGTTTATGCGCCGAAACACGCAAAATTGCTCGCAAATCGCGAACATTTCGTCGATTTTGACAAAATCTAGCCGTCATATCCTTCCCGTTGGAGATATTTCGACGTTTGTGCGCTCGTTGAAGTCCATTTTACACTGCAAATGTAATGCACTACCATTTAAGCGTCGAAATAAGCAAAACAGCTGGCAAATCGCGAAGATCTCGTTGATTTTGACGAAAACCAACTGTCATTTCCTTCCGTTGGAGATATTTCGACGTTTAAGCGCTCATTTCACTCCATTTTACATTGCAAATGTAATGCACTACCGTTTAAGAGTCGAAACATGCAAACTAGCTCGCAAATCGCGAAGATTTCGTCAATTTTGACGAAATCTAGCCGTCATTTCCTTCCCGTTAGAGATATTTCGACGTTTAAGCGCTCATTTCACTCCCTCTTACACGCCAAGTGTAATGCACTACCGTTTAAGCGTCGAAACAAGCAAAGTAGCTCGCAAATCGCGAAGAATTCGTCGATCTTGACGAAAACTAACTGTCACTTCTATACTGTTGGAGATATTTCGACGTTTGAGCGCTCGTTGAACTCCATTTATCACTGCAAATGTAACGCACTTGCGTTTAAGCGTCGAAACAAGCAAAATAGCTCGCAAATCGCGAAGATTTCGTCGATCTTGACGAAAACTAAGTGTCGTTTCCTTCCCGTTGGAGATATCTCTACGTTTAAGCGCTCATTTAACTCCACTTCATACTGCAAATGCAATGCACTACCTTTTCAGCTTCGAAACAAGCAAAATAGCTCGCAAATAACGAAGACTTCGTCGATCTTGACGAAAACCAACTGTCACTTCCTTCCCGTTGGAGATATTTCGACGTTTAAGCGCTCATTTCACTCCATTTTACATTGCGAATGTAATGCACTACCGTTTAAGAGTAAAGCAAGCATAATAGCTCGCAAATCGCGAACATTTCGTCGATTTTGACGAAATCTAGCCGTCATTTCCTTCCCGTTGGAAATATTTCGTAGTTTAAGCGCTCGTTGAAGACCATTTTACACTGCAAATGCAACGCACTACCATTTAAGCGTCGAAACAAGCAAAATAACTCGCAAATCGCGAAGATTTCGTCAATTTTGACGAAAACTAACTGTCATTTCCTTCCCGTTGGAGATATTTCAACGTTTAAGCGCTCGTTGAGCTCCATTTTACATTGCCAAAGTAATGCACTACCGTTTAAGAGTTGAAGCAAGCATAATAGCTCGCAAATCGCGAAGAATTCGCCGATCTTGACGAAAACTAACTGTCACTTCCTTACTGTTGGAGATATTTCGACGTTTGAGCGCTCGTTGAACTCCATTTATCACTGCAAATGTAACGCACTAGCGTTTAAGCGTCGAAACAAGCAAAATAGCTCGCAAATCGCGAAGATTTCGTCGATCTTGACGAAAACTAAGTGTCATTTCCTTCCCGTTGGAGATATCTCTACGTTTAAGCGCTCATTTAACTCCACTTCATACTGCAAATGCAATGCACTACCTTTTCAGCTTCGAAACAAGCAAAATAGCTCGCAAATAACGAAGACTTCGTCGATCTTGACGAAAACCAACTGTCACTTCCTTCCCGTTGGAGATATTTCGACGTTTAAGCGCTCATTTCACTCCATTTTACATTGCGAATGTAATGCACTACCGTTTAAGAGTAAAGCAAGCATAATAGCTCGCAAATCGCGAACATTTCGTCGATTTTGACGAAATCTAGCCGTCATTTCCTTCCCGTTGGAAATATTTCGTAGTTTAAGCGCTCGTTGAAGACTATTTTACACTGCAAATGTAATGCACTACCGTTTAAGAGTCGAAACATGCAAAGTAGCTCGCAAATCGCGAAGATTTCGTCAATTTTGAGCTCCATTTTACATTGCCAAGGTAATGCTCTACCGTTTAAGAGTTGAAGCAAGCATAATAGCTCGCAAATCGCGAAGATTTCGTCAATTTTGACGAAAACTAACAGTCATTTCCTTCCCGTTGGAGATATTTCGACGTTTAAGCGCTAGTTGAGCACCATTTTACATTGCCAAAGTAATGCACTACCGTTTAAGAGTTGAAGCAAGCATAATAGCTCGCAAATCGCGAAGATTTCGTCGATTATGACGAAAACTAACTGTCATTTCCTTCCCGTTGGAGATATTTCGACGTTTAAGCGCTCGTTGAACTCCATTTTACACTGCGAATGTAACGCACTAGCGTTTAAGCGTCGAAACAGGCAAAATAGCTTGCAAATCGCGAACATTTCGTCGATTTTGACGAAATCTAGCCGTCATTTCCTTCCCGTTGGAAATATTTCGTAGTTTAAGCGCTCGTTGAAGACCATTTTACACTGCAAATGCAACGCACTACCATTTTAGCGTCGAAACAAGCAAAATAACTCGCAAATCGCGAAGATTTCGTCAATTTTGACGAAAACTAACTGTCATTTCCTTCCCGTTGGAGATATTTCAACGTTTAAGCGCTCGTTGAGCTCCATTTTACATTGCCAAAATAATGCACTACCGTTTAAGAGTTGAAGCAAGCATAATAGCTCGCAAATCGCGAAGATTTCGTCGATTATGACGAAAACTAACTGTCATTTCCTTCCCGTTGGAGATATTTCGACGTTTATGCGCTCGTTGAAGTCCATTTTACACTGCAAATGTAATGCACTACCATTTAAGCGTCGAAATAAGCAAAGCAGCTGGCAAATCGCGAAGACCTCGTTGATTTTGCTGAAATCTAGCCGTCATTTCCTTCCCGTTGGAGATATTTCAACGTTTAAGCGCTCGTTGAGCTCCATTTTACATTGCCAAAGTAATGCACTACCGTTTAAGAGTTGTAGCAAGCAAAATAGCTCGCAAATCGCGAAGATTTCGTCGATTTTGACGAAAACTAACTGTCATTTACTTCCCGTTTAGATATTTCTACGTTTAAGCGCTCGTTGATGTCCATTTTACACTGCAAATGTAACGCACTAGCGTTTAAGCGTCGAAACAAGCAAAATAGCTCGCAAATCGCGAACATTTCGTCGATTTTGGCGAAACCTAGCCGTCATTTCCTTCCTGCTCGAGATATTTCCAGGTTTAAGCGCTCGTTGATGTCCATTTTACACTGCAAATGTAACGCACTAGCGTTTAAGCGTCGAAACAAGCACAATAGCTCGCAAATCGGGAAGATTTCGTCAATTTTGACGAAAACTAACTGTCATTCCCTTCCCGTTAGAGATATTTCGACGCTTAAGCGCTCATTTCACTCCCTCTTACACGCCAAGTGTATAGCACAACCGTTTAAGCGTCGAAACAAGCAAAGTAGCTCGCAAATCGCGAGGATTTCGTCGATTTTGATGAAATCTAGCCGTCATTTCCTTCCCGTTGGAGATATTTCGACGTTTAAGCGCTCATTTCACTCCATTTTACATTGCGAATGTAATGCACTACCGTTTAAGAGTTGAAGCAAGCATAATAGCTCGCAAATCGCGAACATTTCGTCGATTTTGACGAAATCTAGCCGTCATTTCCTTCCCGTTGGAAATATTTCGTAGTTTAAGCGCTCGTTGAAGACCATTTTACACTGCAAATGCAACGCACTACCATTTAAGAGTCGAAACATGCAAAGTAGCTCGCAAATCGCGAAGATTTCGTCAATTTTGAGCTCCATTTTACATTGCCAAGGTAATGCTCTACCGTTTAAGAGTTGAAGCAAGCATAATAGCTCGCAAATCGCGAAGATTTCGTCAATTTTGACGAAAACTAACAGTCATTTCCTTCCCGTTGGAGATATTTCGACGTTTAACCGCTAGTTGAGCTCCATTTTACAT